>NC_056523.1:252769018-252800166 GCF_019175285.1 Sceloporus undulatus
GGACTGCCTGAAGGAAGAGGCCCCTCCCTCTTCAACTGTCATCTCGGCCTCAGAGGGAGCCATCAGGCAGACCCAGCAACATCGAGGACTGCCTGAAGGAAGAGGCCCCTCCCTCTTCAACTGTCATCTCGGCCTCAGAGGGAGCCATCAGGCAGACCCAGCAACATCGGGGACTGCCTGAGAGCTGGTGGAGGACTACTTCTGCCGCTGCCCCCCCCATGTCACCTGGGAAGAAGCTCCCCAGAACTGCGGAGGACTGTCTTGCCGCTGTGGTGGCTTTTTACCAGGGGGGAGGGGTCAGTGAGAGAGGGGTGTTTTTATGTATTCTTAATTGTTTTATTGATATTTGCTGTGAACCGCCCTGATCTATGGAAGGGCGGTATAAAAATAATAAATTTATTATTATTATTATTATTATGCAGTGTTGGAGGAGCGCCATGTCGCCACACACTTTGTGGAGTGGCGTATGGCATCAGGGTGCCCTGGGAACAGAGTCCAGTGTGCATTGTGAAGATGCTATGCCCCAATTCCACCCCCATGTCGGCCTTAGTGGCCGGTGTGTACAGGACCTAAGTGTCCATATAGCAAACAATGGGAGTGGCCCTGCCTGCACTGCAATCCCTCCAGAACAACTGAACTACAACAGAAACAATATCTGATTTAAAAAAAATAGCCCTTTGGCTCTAAAACTGTAATTCTTCTTCTCCTGTATGATTTTAAGCATTTTTTGTCCAAATGAAGGAGCCAGTGAAGCTTTCCAAACCTGCACGATACATTTTGTGCATTTTGGTGGGCCAGTAAAGGGATCACTCTTTTATGGATTTTGTTGCATTTTGCTGCATGACCAACATAGCTACCCTTGAATATGTAACTAAGCAGCTGATGCAGAATATCAGTGGCTGTTTTCAAGAAGAGAATTTGGGAGCTGCATAAAAGTGCAATACTGCAGGCCAGCCAATTCACGTCATCATTCTTATGATGTCACCTCCTTTGTAATCCCCAAATTTTACTGTATAGCAGCCTGGGATTAGAAAAATTGAGGACATTAACAGAGAACACACTTCTTCAGCCATCGGATGAGATACGCTAGAAAAGAGGAAGCACTGCCTCTATATAGTGACTGGGATCTAAAGATTTATGGAAATTAAATCTTCATAAAACCATTCATATTCATCTATTAAGTTCTTTGCTTCTCACTGACTTAGTTATGGATCTATCCCATCTAAGAGTGTTGATGAAAGGTCACAAATAGGATGCCTGCCATGTAGGTCATATACTGACTTCTTTTGAAGAAAGATGAAACAAAAAGGTACTACCTAAACAATCACTTCTTCATAAAGAATATCCTAGCAACAGGATTGGTTAAACTCATTAAAAGTTTGTGTATACACAGCAGTTTCCAATTTAATGGTGGCAACAGTAGGAACAAGGTGAATAAAGTTTTTATGGGATACAATTTCATTTCCAAATCTTGGTCTGATTATATCTGGAAATGCTATGTTATTCTGGGAGCTGTAAATGACTATGGCCCGGTACAGATGGGTGATTAGTGGCATCCTAGCCGCAAACTAGGGCTAGATGAGGCTGCCTATTTACATGTCCAGCAGCCCTAGTCTGTGATGAGGCTGCCATCATTGCTCCCCATGTCTATATGGGTGATGCCATGATTGTGCAGCGCCCAAACTACACTGGCTGTAAGTGATATGATCAGGGTGTGTGAGTGCATCAATCGTGCCCCTTCCAGGAAGCTGCTTTTGGCAGCTTCTTTTTGCTCCTGAGAGGCAGTGCATTGTTGCCATGCCTCTTGGTTGTTGCGACAACGATGCAGGGCAAAAACACAGTGCTGCTCATCTGTCGAGCCCCTATAATATTGTAACCATGTAAACCTAATTCTAGTTGTTTATGTACACATTTTATTATGCCTATTTTCACACGGTACATTGCTTTCAGGCCACACACACACAGACATGTTTATGTTTCATTGTCTCAAACTACTATATAGGGGTATGCTTTTATATTCATGTGACAATTCAACAGGAGACATACATGTTACTATGCTTTTTAAACTGAACTTCCACAGAACTTTTGGGTACCACAGTATTTTACAGCCTCTCACCACAGGAAAGATGGTTGAGGTTCTGCAGTTAATGCCTATGGGATTTGTTTACCAAAATAAAGGTGGAATATCTCTCAATTAGAACTAGAGGTGGGAAGAAAGGTCAAACACCTCTTTAGGAAATGATAGAGGCTGGGAAGATACTTTTAAGAAGAATTAATATACTGCAGTTCTGAAGCCACTGATAACTGACCAGTGATAGGATGATGCTCTGAGACACAAGGTTATTTGCAATTATTTAAACAATTTATATTTTAGTCAAAAACTTTCATATGTGAGAGATTCCTCTTTCTTGTCTGTCCACAATAATGAAGGAGGGGGTTGTCCAGCAAGGGCAAGTGAAGTGTCTGTGTCTGTGCATTTGAGTACTGACTTCCTTAGGGCTGTATATTTATCATTTAAACATGAAAACCTGGCTTGCAAGCATTTTCCATAGAGAAAAATTTTGATTCCCTATTGCAGCCCTCCATGATCAAGTGCTCTCAGATAACACATACTGCAACTCACATTATCCCCATGCCCCCATCCTAGCCTCTGGCCCCACTGGGTGTGGATGATGTGGGTTGCAGTCCAACACATCTAGAGGGTATCAGAACAGGGAAAGCTGGATCCTCAGAAGCAAATAATGATTTACCTTTTCTACCACACATACCCACTTCTGGAGAAATAAGGAGGGGAGTGAGATGTTGCTTTGTTCTATTAGTAGTACATTTTTCTCTTTTTCCAACTTCTCACTTAACCTCTAAGCGGCCCTTTGGTGAATGTGTAATTGTTTCCCTGAGTGGTTAAAACAGTATTTTAGTCTTCTGTATTGTACACACTAGGACATGTAAAGACACTTAAAAGATTTCGGTGGGGGAGGTGAACTAAAGGATGCACAGTATCAAAGTATTTCTTTTTATTCTTGGGGAGGACATCTATATCTGAAAAGGTGTTTTAAAACTTCACAAAAATGAACATAAAAGAAAATGAAAAGGAATGAAATATTATGGAGCAAGGTACAGTTTCTTTCATGTATTCTCTACCAGCTGCTTGCTGTACCATCTGTTGTTGCCTAAGCAGCTTCTCTTTCAGTGGCTTTGAAGCAGAACTGCTCTCACTGTTGGACACAATCAGGTCAGGTCAGCAGCCCCTATACCCATTCACACCCCTACCCCACCCCCAAACCTGCAGCCTGTCACAGCTCCCTCCATCTTGATATTTCATCTTGGCCAGCAGCTCCCAGGATGAAGCTGCCTCTACCAAAGGAACCATTTTTCACACTTTATTGACTAATAATCACATAGAAAAATTGGTGGCAGTGGCTTCTATTTCATGGTGGTGGTGGTGGTTTATAAAAAAGGAAGTGTACAGTATTAAAATCAAACACAGTTGTTGTTCACTAACCTCTAAGGTTGTATTTGTCATACTGCAAAAGCCTACAAATGAGACAACAACTTCAGACTTGACTCAAGTTATTCTGTATAACACTTCTGTATACCAACAAAGCATTGAACACGATGCTGGAATTTGTTAAGGGAAAATTTATGAAGCTAAATTTCTTAGCTGCAACCTGTAGAATCTCTCTCCCTCTGTTCCTCTCTCTCTCACACACATACACACACAGTAAGTACTCACACACACTGTGCCAGAGCATTCAGTGTGTTGCATAACATTAACCCCAGCTCCCTTCTCTCAGCTTCTGTGGAGCTGACATCACCTCTTAGCTCTAAGCACTCTTCTCACCATTATACAGCCAAGTCCCCTTTTCATTTGCTTTCCACATGAGGCCGCATGGGGCAGAACACAATGGAAATCTCCAGCTTCACACACAGGCTCCCCCAGCCTGCAAGGAACATCACACTGGACTGATTTATTTTCAGCACCGTTCCTTCTCTCTGCATCTGTGCAGGGAAACACACATCACTGGGAGCCACTTTCATGATTTTGTTGCGATCAGGATTAGCTGGATTAGGGGCCGATTCATAAGGACTCCCTGTGGCTGTGAGGAAGTTTCATCACAAGGTCAGTGTGGTGTGAACTATATTCTGTCAACACCACCACTCCCTTATAGCCAACTACACAAAAACGAGGCACAAAAGAAGAAAGTTGCAAAAGTGAAATATGTGAATGAAACAGTTGACAGCAAAAAAGAGATTTGCAGATTTTTTTCATCAGCCATTTTTGATATGTACACAATTTGCACAGGTTTTCTTTAATTTTAAAAACACAAAAAACCCTGCATTAGTCATTTTTAATTTAGAAAGAATTTAGTGGTTTAGGAGGTGGGAGGAACCTGGGGAATAAATATAGCAACCCACACACAAAACCACAGAGGGACTTTTTGGCACCTCTTCTAAAAAGCAATCAAGGAGCTTGAAGATTGTTGTACTGTTGAGATTTTATTGCATATAATGCTGTCACCTTCAAGACTGTTTAATTCCAAGCCCCTTAAGTGCAATAACTACCACAGACTTCTTTTAAAGAGAGAGAAAATGATGGCTGGAATGTGAGGGCAAGAGGAGGGAGATAAACATTAAGCTATGTTTAAAGCTACAGTTATTAAATTCTCTTCACTCTCCCCCACTACCCACTATTCAACCAAACTATTAACATATTTGAAAAGGAAAAAAATAGAGGTTGTGTGAGTGTGCACATGCACATATTTTTAAGCACAACCATCAGTTGCACAGAGCTAGGCCGTTCAATCAAAGCCTTATCTGTTATATATCTGCCTGTCTTTCTCCTCTGTTTAGCACATTCACCAACAAGAAAAAGGAGGCAAGCAATGGAGGCTTTGACCTGCAGCTGTAACACAATACTTTCGCACAGCCCTGTCGACCCCTGACATAAATTTTACACCGCAGCTGGCATTTACACACTTAGCATTACCATATGTATAGCCTACTCTGTGCTAATTATGCTAATCACCTGTCTAACTCTCTGCTTGGAAAAAGTGGTTGTATTTAGCAGTCCACTGCCTACAAATGCAGCTTACTGTGTGGCTGAAATGTACATTCAGACAGCTCTGAACGGCAAGATTTTTCCACGTTGCTGGCTTCATTCAGTGCGCAGAAAAATTTATTCAAGTCAACTGGTTTCGGCTGCAACAAAAAAGTTACGAGAAAAAAGTGAGTGTGTTCCTGCCCTAACATTCTAAGTCTGCTTGCAAGCAAAATGATAAATCAATTGGTGTGGGAAACAAAACCGGAGAGAGATTTCTTTTGCAAGCCATGTGAAACTGTAGCCTATTTAAAAAAGAAAGAAAGAGAGAGAGAGAGAAGAGAAAGGAAAAGAAAAGAAAAAAGGCCATCCTAGTTTCTCAAACCTCTAGAGAAAAAAGGAGTTAACAGATAGTTAAGCAAGATCACAATTCTCTTAAACTGATACTTTTTTACACGTTCCAAGTGCAAATATCAGAAGTGTGTGATTTTTCTTTTCTTTTTAAATCTTATGCATGCTTCAAACTGACACCACAGTATCACTTCCCATGGATTTACTTTCCTGGAGTGCACCAATGTGCAACCATAAAGAGCCTTTTGTACTAGTGTAAGCTAGGAGTTACTTCCCAGAAGGTAATTTTCTAAAGCTGATGAGAAACTCAAATGAATTAAACACAAAGTTAAATATAAAAATAAATGAAATTGAAATAAGGTGCCATCCAATATTTACACAAGGCCAAACAGAGACACTCATATATCAACATGTCACTTTTCTTTATCCTTAAAAGAAGAAGAAGAAAAAAAAAGATTTTTGAGTTTCTCATGCAAGACAGCAAGAGGAAAAAGAAGGAGAAATTATTTCCCTTTAAAGTCTACCAAACATATCTATCTGAGGTGATAATGCCATAGTTGGGAGCTGGCTCCCCTTCTTGCAGGTACTGAAGACACAAAGAAATATCTTAAAACAAACCTATTTGTGTTTTCACTACCAAAAGAAACTTTGATAGAACAAGAGCTTTCCCAAAACTATGAATATTTTCCCCACAGACATATATACATTGGGCACTTGATTTGTGTCAGCAATCTGCTCATAGGACAATCTAGGCTGTTTTACAATTAACCAAATGCATGCAATAGTTCTATGCTTTTGCAAAATGTCTTTAAAAATACAATGGTTCAGAAAACAGGCACTAGACTGCGATGAAGCATCATGTTAATAAGCATAGTACTTCAGTACTGAAGCATCTCCCTGAGTTACCAGTGCTGCTTCTGGTCTCAATTCACAGTGATGATTTTCATCTTTAAGGCCCTAAAATTTGGAGCCTATATTGACTGGGATAACCTTTGACCCACACATATGTTCCTATCCAAATGTGCCGTAGATCAGAGACACTTCTCTATGTCCCTTCACTTTCTGACATGTGGCATGTATGACAAAATGTTCTTGGTCATGGTACAACAACTACATTACCAGCTCTACCAGTCATTTGCTGTATAGTTAAGATACGGCTCTTTTGTAAACCATTTCAGAAAGGAGATGTTTGATATGGATTTCTTGAATATCAATTATATACATATAGCTTATCAAGAAAATGCAATACAGGAAGTTATTTTAGCCTCAGTAATAATTTAAATTTTTATTACAATGCAGCATGTGCAAATGTTCGTTTGTCTTTATTTGCTAGCCAGCTATTATTTGTCATCACCACCAATTCACTCCCCTTATGTCTTCTAGTATGCATTGAAAGCCATTCTTCAATTGTGCTGAGCACAGCCTGGATAAGTTACTTTTTGGACTATGGGTCCAAGAATCCCCTATTCAGCATTGCCCAGTAGCTTTGGATGCCATATCCTGGCGGCTCCTGGGACAATCCTGCTTTTGGAGGAACCGGGCCCTCCCTGGCCCGTTTCCCCCTAAATCCTGGGTTTGAGCCTGGCCTCTGGGCCGGGCCCACTCATGCAGTCATTGCCGCGGCCGCTAACGTGGCTGGCGCTGGCCGGCCACCCACCTCCTCCTCCTCCTCCTCCTCCTCCTGCGCAGCTGCTGCGCCACCCGCAGCACTTGCCTGGGCAGTGGCCGGCAGCAGCGCGCGCTTGCCCCTCTTGCGCACCCGCATGCGGGGCTTAAAAAGGAGCGCGCATCCCCGAAGCTGTCTAGCCAATGGCAGAAGAGCGGGGGCTGGCCTGTTTCCAGCCAGGGACATAGCCGGGGGGGGGGGTTCTTGGGGTCCGGACCCCCTCTTCCATTAGAAAAATGAATGGTGTGTGCTGCTGCGCCGCCACGCCCAAGCCCCATTATAATGGTGGCACTTAGTCTGGATCCCCCTTCCTAAAATCCTGGCTACGTCCCTGTTCCAGCCCCAGTCTGCCATTGGCCAGTGAGCTTTGGAGGAGAAGGAGGAGGAGGACTGAGGAGGATAGACCTCTGGCCTGGCGCGAAATTCAACCAATGATGAGGAGGAGGAGGAGGAAGTGGGTGCCAATTTCCAAAAGTTTATTTCCCGCAAAGTGTCTTTTTTGTGTATTTTTGGTGCTTTTAATGCTAACAGGTCTGCCTTGTTTTAAAAATGATAGTGATGATGACGGAATGGAGGGGGGTGGTTTGGCCAGAAAGGGAAGTACATTTCTGCCATCTGTCTAGGAATAATGCCAAAATGTCCTCCATTTTGATCATGCCTAAGAAACATGCATTTATATTAACATTTTTTAAAAAATCATCAAATTTTGTCGCATGTCCTCCATTTAAGAAAAGTGTCCTACATTTGAAAATGTTGTCCTACATTTGTCCTGGTTTGGAGGTCCTGACTTATGGCAACCCTACCAGTAGCCACGATGCTTAAAAGACTATAGTACTTGTAGTAAAAAAAGTATAACTCTTTCAAGCTCTGGTTCTATGAATGAGGAAGATAAGCAGTTGTAGGAATCTTCCTTGCTCATTTGAAGAGACTCCTTCTGTTTACTACCTGATTGAAAATAGCAGAAAATAGTAGAAATGAGACCTATCACATGAGAATCTGAATGGCACTGCTTAGCATAGAAATGGAGGCACATTTCTTAATCAAATGGATCTGTAGGTGCCCAATTATGGTTTTAAATTGATAGCAACCATGGAGAAAGAACATTTATTTTGAATGAAATCAATCAATCAAGTCTGAGATTCAGATTGTAAAGTCAGCACTTACCAAAGGCTTCTCATTCTATTTAGCCTTTCAATTGGTAAACAATACACCGTTAGAAGGTACAGGATCTGATACTTAACAGCATGAGGAAACTCATGTCTCTGCTGCTCCTAATTATCAATTTTTTCATGTTAATCCCTTTGACACTGAGGTGGACAACTGCAGGCCACATGGCTGTTAATAGAGTGACCGGAATAGATGTAACATCACTTCTGGTTCAACGAAATGGCCAAAATAAGGTTGATTTCTGTGGAGTTTTGTGCTGGGGTAAGGGGTGGAGGAGCCAAAAGACTCAAAACACCACATGTGTCAGTCTTGACAGTGTTTTTAAAGTTTAGGGACATTTTTGCCCTTTTTTTAAATGGGTGTCTGGGAGTCTTGGAGATCACAAACAGGCCCCCAGGGGCCACACGAAGCACACGTGACACATTTTTCTTGCCCCTGTCCCATGCTTAGTAAGGGTCTAATTCACAACAAGACAAAATGAGCTGCAAAATCATCCACTCATTAAAATTTTGTTTAATATTAGTTTAACAGATTTTTAAAATAGTATTTTTAAAAAGAAAATGTTAACTTCTTTGCAGTAAAGGAGATACAATTTAAAATAGAAGCATTCAATACCACAAGATGCAAATATGCCTATTAATTTAGGTGGTTTTACAGGCAGTTTGGATAAATTAATAGTAGATAAGAGACTATATGAAATTATTAGCCCCAACAAGAATAGACCTTTTGTATCAATAGGATTTATGTTACTTTAGTCTTAACAAAAATCCATTCATTGAATGGGTCTGCTCCAGTTGGGACTAACAGCTGGATTTAGCCCAAGGTGATCAATGGCAAGAAGTAACTTCAGGGTCAAAAGCACCATATACCTCCTAATCAACACTTGGAAAAGGGTTTTTTTTACTACAACTCCCAGAATGCTGGCTAGGGGGTTCTGGGAGTTATAGTCAAAGGACTATGGGAACTGTGGTCCAAAATATAATTTTTCCAAGCTCCTGTGCTGAGTATGAAGAAGATAAGAAACTGTAGGAATCTCTTCTGCTCTTCCAAAACGACTCCTGCAGTTTATTATTCCAAGCTTTGCCAGTCACTGAGGCATAAAAGCAGGAGAGGTCTACTGCCTTCCTACTACCTTTGTGGATTTCCCAGAAACAACTTGTTGGCCACTGGGAAACAACAGGCTAAGCTAGAGACACCTTTGGTCTGATACACCAGGAACATTCTTATGTTTAACTGCTATAGGGGAAGCCAGTCTTTTGATTTGGGGCTAGGGGTGCAATATAGTGCCACATAAAATCTCTTTCAAGGGACGGTACTTTACACTTGCTTGTTGTTGATATTGACTTGCTATGCAATGATTACACTGCTCTCTAACAAAAATGGTGAGTAAATTTAATTATTCTTAATCATACCTTTAAAAGAAAAAAATGAAACGTCTTTTTTAAAAAAAATTAATGGAGCACAATCAATGCTGTGCTATGCTTTCCAACATCTTGGTTTCAGTCAACACTCCTTGCCAGTCCAAAGTATTAATTTATCTGTGCTTTTGCAGCTACAGAAACCTAGCTCTGTAGCCAAGAACTCAAACAACACTACAACTACTGTGCTCTTTTCAGAGGAGAGAGATTTTTTTCCACCCTGCTCTTAAAAAAAGAAGGGGAAAAAAGGAGATGGACCACCCTGCTCTCATGGCACAGAGCACTGTTTACATTGCAAGACTTGACTGTGTAATACATCTGGCATTTTTGGGCAGGATTCCTGAGCTAGAGGCCAGAAGCCCTTAAGCAATGATTTAAGGGGAGGGGGAAAGGCTCTACAAGTTGACTTAACAGTGCTTGTTCCTGATGTGTTGCACTTCATTTCTGATTATTGACTGAACAAGCACAAATATGCTGGTTTAGTAAACAGAAGAGGGAATAGGTTTCTTTGGGGCTTTTTAAAAACATTATCAGTGACTAAAGAATGATTTACAAGTATTCGGGTGTATGCTACAGGATATGCAAGTAAAATACATCCGCCCCTACTTGTGGATACTTGCATGTGCAGAATATGGAAGTCTCACAGACACCATGGAAAATACTTATATCTTTAAGGATTGAAGGTTGTCTTGGGATCACTAAAGCTGAGATTCTGTCGCCAACATGACCATTACCCTCCACTTCCTCAGTACTGGTATTTCTGTTACAAGATCTGCATTATTATTGACCATAGTATTTTGGGAGGGGAACATCAAACAAAAAATAAAATGTTTTGGAAAAGAATGAAGAGTCTTATCAGCTCAGTTGTTTCCTGGATAATCTGCTAATGTATCCAAACTTCCACTTGGGTGTCATATTTGCAATCAAAAGGCATGAAGAGTGGCTGACATGGAGACAACTCTAAACCCCAAACACTGCAGGATACAAGAAGGTGTTTTTTGTTTTTGTTTTTCTGGGAGAAATTTTGTTAAATACTATTTCAGTAAGAGATATTTAAGGTGTTTTCTACACAATTAAAATACACCTATTTCAGTCTAACAGAATGCAATCAGGCCATACATGATTCGCAGGAGTTCAGGTGATTTGTGGAAGCCCTCCCCCCCCAAAAAAAACCCACCTCTTTAAACTCTGTGGGAAAAGGCTTTGCGTTTTTTGCCAGAATGTCCATGGAAATCTGCAGAAATATGCATTATTGCATCTGCTTCACATGACTTTGGATGGCTGAGCATTTTCATCAGAGGGTGAATAGATGCAAATAGATGTGAATTTGCACAGGAAAGTGAAGACAATTAACTAGTGAAAATCCACAGAAATCCACATAATACACTTACATGAAGACTAGCTCTAAGTCAGCTTCAAGTCATGCACTGATGTCAATGAGATTTCATGACCTTCAACTTTATCTTTTCAAGCTCATAAATTAAACAGAGGGGGTTCTGAGCATACAAAATAATATGCTTAAAACAGATGAAACAGTTTCCTGAGGTAAACTTTGCCAATATGGGAACAATATGCGCAAAGCAAAAATGGTACCATATTGCTTAATGTATAAGGAAATTGGTAAAAGAAAAATGTAACACTGAAAAATGACTACGTATTATCCAAAATTCCACTATATACATCTCATAAATATCTAAATTCTATGAAATATATAAACTCACTATGTTCCACCTGGTAATGCTTACCAACATAATGCAGAAAAGCTATTTACATGATGATGATGATGATGATGATGATGATGATCATTGTCATCCCCCTCATCAACATCCCTCTCCAGATATTTATTCATCTCCTAAAGTATTTAGATAATTTGCATTGGAGCATCATTTTCTCAGTATTTTGGAGCAATATGGAATACAAAGAAGGGATATCTTCTATGAGAGAGAATCTCATTTGGATGGACACAGTTTGATCTTGAGCAGCAGGAGTCTTGATTTGCTAAAACTGAGTAACATACCCAGAACCATGAATTCACAATCTGCCCACAGATGTGAAAAAGAAACCTGTTGTGGACAAGTTAAAGTTGGCATCCTAGTGGACATGGTTTTAGCAGGTCACCAAAAGGTCAGCTTTGAAGGAGAAATCCATATGAAATATAAACATGGCATTGTGGAAAACCAGACAGATCTCCCATAGCTTTATCCAGCCAGCACTAATCTAGGCATCAGCTTTGGAGCATAATCTAAACAAAAGGATCAGTCAGTTCAAACATCTGGAAGTTGTCATATTTTGGAGTCTCCTAACGGTTGAGCACATACCCAAAGGATCCAGTTGCACTTTCAAACCTGCTGGTCAAGACCATACCAGAAATAAACACAGAAGAACCATAATCCCCAAATATTATTGAAAACAATGTTTAGAAACAGAAGGTGTCAAAGAAAGAAATGCATGAGGATGAGATTGGTAGACCTAAGCATCTGACAAGGTGTTTTTCACACAGCCCACACATGAGAATCAATGGCAGAGGAATCTGCTGCATGGAAAAAGAGGGGGGCAACTAAACTGGAATTGTACAGCTATTAAACATCAGAATGAGAAAATAACCAGCTGCTGTACATTCTAAAAAGTTAGATACCACAATGGCTTGATCATGGCCTTCATCTTCAAATAAGGCTTGAAGACTTGGGAACATACTGCAAGTATGTGTGGTCCTTTCTCCTTCACACATGGATTTTCACTTCCACTTTCCTGGCTTTCTCTAACCAGTAACAAAAATATGGGCAATGCTTTGAAACCAAGTTTGTAAACTACATTTTGGAATCAAGGAACTAATGTGGAGTGGAAACCTGTAATGTCTACTCAGAAGTACTTCCCATGAGTGTGATGGTACTTATTCCTAGATAAATGACCACAAGATTCCAATCTTAGCCTCCTAGTTCCAGTATTGCAGAAAACTTTATTTAGACAAAATGAGAAGGTGGAGCAGGAATTACACAATTTCACAACATAGATAAGGTATGAGGCAGCAGGAAAAGAGGAACCCTGCATTACAGGTGGATAGACTCAATCCAGGAAGCCATGACCCTGCTGTTGATAAGAGAGAGACTTGGAGGTCTTTCATTCATAGGGTCACTGTAAGTCGAGATCAACCTGAAGGCAGTTAACACACACAGACACACACTTTGGACAACTGGGTTCATAACATTTTAACTGAGCCAATGACTGCTTTGTAACCACACAGACTCCAATATCAGAAATTATATCTTGCAGTCCTTATTAAGTTGTGTACAACTACTCTGTAGCAAATACTGCAATGAAGAAGAACCCTCTCAATCCTCTTTTATTAACACCCTGTGAAACTCAAGAATCAAAACCAGGAGCACATAAAGCAAAGGAGAAGGAATGAATTGGAGGCTATGGTACTGTCCACTTTTTCATAAACAACTATGAATATTGTCCTGATAGCAGAAAGAAAAATCAATGTATGGATCTGTTACCAAATCTTTTTCAGCAATTAAACAAAGAGCAGTAGACAGAGAAAAATCAAATTAAGTCAGAGCTTGGAAATAATAATTGAGATCCTACATCATGCAGGTAAACAGTAATGCTCTGCCTAAACAGTTCTGTGTCCACCCATTGTACTTGGATGAATGCAAATATTCCTTTGTGCCCCATCCAAAATCTCTCTCCCCATAGTTGTGAAGTTCTGGAAGGTGCTGGTGCTGCTTACCTATTGGGATGGGGGACAGAGTGCAGGGACAATGCAGACACTGATGAATTGATTTGGCTTAGCTTAGAAGGATAAGGAGATCAGAGTGCCCTCTCAGATAGAGTGCACCCTCCTATCCCTTTCCCTCAGGGTTGAACTGTCTCCTCATTCTCTCTTCTCCAGTAACCCCTCCTGGGAGTTGACAGCTGAGAGGAGGGTTTCTTTTGGAAACTGCCAAAAGGGCAGCAGCACACTGTGCCCCATCCATAAAGGAACTGTTGTTGTTAGCTGCTCTTGACTCTATCCAGACTCATGGCAACCCTGTGGATGAGATATCTTCAAGCTCCCCTATCCTTCAACAGCATTCAGGGCATTCTCTGAAGATGCCAGCCACAGATTCTGGCGAAACATCAGGAATAAACTCTTCTAGAACATGGCCACATAGCCCAAAAGACCTACAGAAAACTATGGATGCTGGCCGTGAAAGCCTTTGACTTCAGCATTCAGAATATTCACTTCCCTACATAGTGAGTCAGACCCTTGACACATTTAATCTTGTCCTGTCTACTCCGACTGGAATATATCCAAGATCTTTCCTAGCCCTGCTAACTAAGATCCTGATGCTATGGACTGAATCTGGCATTGCATACAAAGCACATTCTCACATCTGTAGGAAGTCTTAGTGCATAAACGTAAGGGTTTCCCCTTTGACAAGATTGACTAGTCATGTCCGACTGTAGGGGTGCTCATCTCCGTTACTAAGCTGAGGAGGCAGCATTGTCCAAGACAACTCCATGGTCATGTGGCCAACATGACTGAATGCTGAGGCACATGGAATACTGTTCCCTTCCCACCAAAGTGATACCTATTTTATCTATTTGTATTTTACATGCTTTTGAACTGCTAGGTTGGCAGAAGCTAGGACTGGTGACGGGAGCTCACTCCATCACGAGGTGCTTGGGTCACAAACTGCCAATCTGCCAACCTTGTGATCACTAGAGTCAGTGTCTTAACTCCGTAGCTTACTGCACAGAACTTCATACTATGAATTATTCACAAAACAATGCAAGTAATGAAAAATTATTTACAGGAGTCCATCAATTCTAGACCTGCATAATTGCCAGAGGTACATATAAAAGGTGAGGATTTTTCCATTTCTCCAACAGACAAGTTTAATTTGACCTCAAGTTGTATATCCAAAACACACTGGGAAGCTCAGGGATGATCCCCTGTGCTTTTTTACATTTCCAAACTGAGAAGAGGCATGGGAGATGGCATACAACAGAGAAACCAAGCTTTCATTCTGCTTTGATTCTACACTTGTTTGGTGCTCTAACACTTGAGAAAAAAATCAAACTGATCAGGCATGGATGAATCTACCTGATTTGCTTTCTAGAATGTTTGTGTTTTTTCCAGCACAAGTTAATTTCATCCTGTTTGTCATCAACCTGCAACTATTCTTATTATGTTCATATTAAAATTGTATGCATTTATGGACATGTGATCCATGCATTTGTATTTTATTTCCCCAATGAACACTTTCTTTGCTAAAATATTCTTTTTAAATGCAGTTTTTCAATTGTTTAATCAGTGAAGTGCAGTTCGAGATTTGGAGAAGTATGAAAAAACAACAGATAATTCTGTTCCAGTTGAAAAAGTGCAAATTAAATAGCCTCATATTAACAGAAACCAAATGAATTTTACTCCCATCTATAAAGCTGACCCAGTTTTCACTTTCTAGATCAAAGCTGGAAATGCAAGCCAAATGTTCAGACAGAAGCTATCAAACACAGGCCCAAAACAAAGCCCAGCTATCCTCCAAATCTTAGTGGTCATTCCTGCCCCCCAAACCTCTGTGGCTAGGGAGCTGCCTCCAGTCCATTGTGCTTGCCAGAGTGTGAAAACTCAGTGTGGCAACTGAATCTGTAGAGACTTGGTCCTTAGACAACCATGGCCTGGAAGCCCTGATGAAATTATGTTTCAGATATAAAGCAGGCATAAACCTGAGCTTTACTGGAGGAGAAGTCACTAAAGAAACCCCAAGCATAATGTCTGAGAGAGAGAAAAAAACACTGTATATCTATTTATTTGATATATTTCTGTCCCAATGTACCAATTATACAGGAAGCATCTATTTGTTTGGCATAGTTGGTGTTAGCAATTCTGATGCATAAAGGAGGAAATATGCAGTGGCTTAGTGGTTAAGACACCAGTTCTGATGATTGGAAGATCAGAAGGTTGAACAGTTTGAGGCCTGAGTGCTGCATGATGGGGTGAGCTTCTGTCACTAGTCCCAGCTTCTGCCATCCTAGCAGTTCAAAAGCATGCAAATGCAACAAGATAGATAGGTACCACTTCTCAGTGGGGAAAGTAACAGTATTTGGTGCAGTCATGCTGGCCATATGACCACCAGAGCAGTCCTCGGACAACGCTGGCTCTTCGGCTTAGAAACAGAGATGAGCACTGCTCCCCACAGTTGGTTACAACTAGACATTCATGTCAAGGGACTACCTTTAACCTTTACCTACAGTAAACCTTGGTTAATAGTACAATGCTGTTTGCTATAGAGCAGTCATACTATACCACAGTTATGATTTTTGTTACACAGTTACAAGGGTCACAGTTATGATTTTTGATGGCAGGAGCAGTTGAAGGGTTGGTGGTCAATTTCTAAAGACCATCCATACCATCTGATCTCACCTATCTTTTCTCATCTTGCCCTAAATTCTCCCAGTAGAACCAGCTCTTCCTCTCCCTTCTACACCAAAGACAATCAAAGTGATTTTGCTATCACTGTTCAGTCTTCCAAAATCCTCTAGCAGGCCAAAGTATTGCTCCTAACTCAAGGTCTGGAAAGTGTAAACATTTCTGTATTTCATTCTTCTGCCCTGGCTACAGACTACTGTTATCTGTTTTACAGTATACTGATCATGCCAGCAGATGACGAGTTCTCCCAGATCCCTTTCACATGTACTGTTGTCAAGCCAGGTGTCCCTCATCTTATACCTATGCATTTTATTTTTTCTGCCTAAGTGTATTTTCTGCCTAAGAAATACCTTATATTTCTCCCTGTTGAAATTCATTTTGTAACTTTTGACCCAGCTTTCTAATCTATTAAAGTTATTTTGAATGATGTCTTTTGGGATATTAGCTATCCCTTCTAATTTGGTGTCAGCTGCAGATTTGATAAGAATGCTTTCTATTCTTTCATCCAAGTCACTGATAAAGATGTTGAACAGCTCTGGGCCCAAGACTAGCGGCACTCACTAGCCACTTCCCTCCAGAATGAGGAGAAGTGGTTGGTGCACCCTTTGGGTGCAACCAGCAATTGTTCTTTAAAATACTTTTCAGTGTTGTATCTTGTAAACCTGATACTAATTTCTGTCCATAGTCACTTCACACTGCTTTACCATTCCTGACACTGGTAGTGTAAGCTACTTGTTGTGTAACTCTGTAGCCACTATTTATTTATTTGCACATTATAAATTACTTCGTGTCTCCTCCTGCAGCCAACCATGCCCACCATGAACACACTAGGATGATAACTCTAATGAATTATCAACAAACTGAATCTTCAAAGTTGAATTATTAGAAATCTTTCTATCATTGGATGATAAGAGATGCTTTCTGGCAGCTCCTATAATATATTGCATGTTTTTTTCTTCCTGCAGTTTATGGCATTCTGTCAAATCTGATACTGTACCTTAGTGTGCAATCAAACCCACAAAATTAGTTGAAATATTTCTTTTAAAATTCCTGTTACAACTAGACATTGGCAGCTCCTTGGGGGAAAAATACCAAACTCTTCTCCCCTCTCTTACAGCCAACTCCTACATCATTCATGTATTGCGTAAAAATTTGAAGAAAAATGAACAGGTAAACCACAAAATGCTATGCTTATTTAAAATAAATAAAGAGGAAGGAGCCATCAATGGTTCCTAGTGAAAACAGCTATATATTGCCAGAAGCATAGGATGGAGGGAGTTGTTGCAATCACGTCCAACTAGATAGGGCCTTGGTATGCTCCAGTATGGCTCTTCTTATGTTTCAATATTATTAAAATATAAGATGTTGCCACAAATGCACAAAAAGAAGTTAGCCCCTGGGAGATTCGTATCACCTGTTTTATCTTGAAGCCTTTAGTCCAAAAAGATAAATTGATGGTACTTGGTTTGACTTCATTTGACTGGCCAACGTGGCACAGTGGTTTGATCGCTGAACTATGACTCTGAAGATCAGGGTTAGAATCCCTGCTTAGCCATGAAAACCCAGAGTGATCCTGAGCAAGTCATACACTCTCAGAGGAAGGCAAAAGCAACTCCACTCTGAACAAATCTTGCTAAGCAAGCCTTGTAATAGGGTTGCCCTAAGTTGGAAATAACTCGAAGGCACACAAAATCAAATGTCCCTGGATCTTTTACTATTTGGATATGGATCCCATAAATTCATGTGGATTAATGATATAGGATTATCATTAATAATATAGGAGATAATGATTGGGATGTGGTGGCTCAGTGGTTAAGACACTGACAATGGCAAGGTCTATAGGTCAGCAGTTCAAGACCCAAGCACCGCATGACAGAGTAAGCTCCCGTTACTAGTCCCAGCTTCTGCCAACCTAGCAGCTCGAAATCATATAAAAGTGCAAGTAGATAAACAGGTACCACTTCGGTGGGAAGATAACAGCATTCTGTACAGTCATGCTGGCCACATGACCATGGAGTCGTCTTTGACAATGCTGGCTCCCTCAGCTTATTAATGGAGATGAGTACTGTCCCCTGCAGCCAGACACAAGTTGAGAATCATGTCAAAGGGGAAACCTTTACCTTTTTAATGATATAGGAGTCTAAAAGAACCATTGTGGTCATTTCAGAGGCAGCTCACGAATCAAGTGGAGGGAACTTCCCCCATTATTTTGGAGACAGAAGCCACCTCTGCTCAGTCCACTGGCTCTCATGGGGTCTATGAGTTGATTTGTTTCCTATCAGCTTCCTTCACTGTTCAGCTTTCACAACCATACATAAAATGGGAAATACAATGGAATGGATTATCCTAACTTTGATATTAATTATGTATCTTTACACTTCACAATCTTCTGTAGTTCCTTCATAGCTGCCCTTTCAAGTCCTAGTCTTCTTCTGATTTCTTGACTGAAGTCTCTGCTCTGATTGATAACTGAGCCCAAGAATGGAAAATTTTGAACTATTTGATCTATTCAGCATCTGTTTTAAAATTATGTAGATCATCTGGGATCATAATTTCTGCCTTGACCTTCTTTAATAATCTTTCCACATCTCTGAAACTTTGTTAATATTATGGTGTCATCTGCATTTCTTAGATTGTTCATGTTCCTTCCTCCAATTTTCATGCCTCCCTCTTCTGAGTCCAATCCTGCTTTTTGTATGATGTTGACATGCAAGTTAAATAGATACGGTAATAGACTGCAGCCTTGCCTGACTCCCTTTCCAGCTGGAAACCATTTCATTTCTACATATTCTGTCCTGATAGTAGACAGAGGTTACGCATCAGGACTATCAAATATTTTGGCACACCTATTTCTTTAAGACTGATCCTCACTTTCTCATAATCTATACAACTAAATTCTTTGCTGTAGTCAATAAAGCACAGGCTGGACTTCTTTTGAAACTCATTAGTACTTTTCATTATCCAGTATATGTTGGCTATATGATCCCTACTGCCTCTTCCTTTCCTGAACACTGCTTGAACATTTGGCAATTCTTGCTCCATATATGGTAAGAGTCTTTGGGGTGCATCTACATACCACTTTAACTGCCGTGGCTCCACTGTACAGAATCCTGGGATTTGTAGGTTTGTGAGGCATCAGCACACTTTGGCAGAGAAGGATAAAGATCTTGTAAAACTACAAACCCCAGGATTCCATAGGATGGTGCTATGGCACTTAAAGTGGTATCAAACTGCATTATCCATGCAGTGTAGATGCACCCCTTGAGACAAACTTTAAAGCTGTATAGAACTTAAGAACAGGGAAAATATCCTGGAACCTTCAAACAGGTTCAGAAGTGCAGCTGTTCCAGTGCTGAAATGAAGTTTTCCCTGAAACCCATGCCAATCAGCAGCATATGTACTACATTCTGAACTAAACCAATACTTCTAATGGAAATTCAGTTTTGTGTTCTTACATGTTTTGAGTTGTCTTGGAAGAATTAACCCTGAAAGGTGGTCTATGAATAATATACAGTAATAAATCAATAATATAGCTCCAGATACAACACACTGCAGTAATCAAATATGGGCTATCTACACAAGGAGAACATGAATTTGGAAGCACTGTAAATCAATACAGTGACATTCAAGGTTTAGTTTTTTTGTTAAAAACAAAACAAAAACAAAACAACCAAATGCATAAATATGTATAAATCTTTCCAAGATTAACTTTCTGAAACACTTTTGCATTTAATAATGGTTTCAGTGGAGATGGCAGGTAAAATGATCCTTTAATGTGGGGATCTGGAAAATGTTAGTATATGAAGTACCAAGTGTGACAAGACAACTGACAAAGCAATTCCATGCATATTTTATTCAAAACCAGGCTGCATTATATTTGACAGAACTTACTTCTTAGTTGCTGTTGTGTTTAGTGTCAGTGACTGAGTTAAATACAATCTTAGGGCATGGAGGGAAAACAAAATAAAATATTCTGAGATCAAGAAATAGTTCCTTAGAATATTACACAAAGAAACTTAATATGTATTCCAGGACAATGCCATGAAGTGATTCAGGGAAAAGCCACTCAGTACCAGTAGGTTTACAGAAGTCCAAGAGTGCCGGCATAAGTAGGAAACTGTGGAAGAAAATGTTACAAGAATGATTTTGAGTACTGTTTCTTTTTGGTCACTGACTTTTTCTCCCTTGTTCTGAGAACTTGCCCACCAGGTGGGTTTTTGCAGTCCTTATATAAATATTTCAACTCTAATAGCTTTAAACATACACTGCTAATCACTCATGTTGGAGTCTGGATCATCTTAAAACTCATTCAAACTGTATTCTCACAATGAAGTTGGAGCTGGGATTTTGGAAGTTTATAGTTCACTTGCAACAGATTTTAAAGGTATATCTTCTAACACTGAGTCTCTAGTATTCCAACAGACGTTACATGAAACAGACTGGTCTCTAACATAAATAATGACAATTTCTTGAGAGGCAATAATTTTTAAACAGCTTTAACAACAAAAATAAAGTGACTTTATTGCAACGACGATGGACATCTATTTTAAGTAATTTGAAGTATTCACCTTATTTGGCCAATATTGTTCACCATGTATTTAAACTACAATCAGGAAAGGAGAGAGTTGGCTATGCTCAATATCCTCTCCCGTATTAAAAGGAAAGGTTAGCAAGTGTTGACACCAGGGCCTAAACTATGTGTCCTGTGATTCAAAATTGCTAATTGTGAGATAAAAGAAGGCTGGAAGCAGGAAACATATATAGATTTGCTGAGCAACTCTGAGAGAACAGTGGTTGGAACTTTTCCTCAATGCACTGTATAGCCTTTCCATGCAAAGGGTATGTTCACACAACATGAGGATCCAAAGATACACAGGCTTAGCTCACTATTGTATACACTAGTGAGCTAGTGCATGCTGTCTATTGCATAGGGGGAAGCTTTGTTCTGTGGTTTATCACAGGTGTGGCTAATGGTGTTTTAGGCCTACAATTCCCTTCAACACTGGCCAGTAAAACCATTCCACTAACATCCAGCAGGCGAAAAGTTTTGCCTCATCTGATTTTAGTCTGCCATGTGAATCTGGGCACAGCTGACAGTCTGATTTCTCTCCCAACAAACCAGAGATAGAATCCAGTTTGTTGTATGTTTGTTTGTAGATTCAATCTCTGGTTTGTTGAGAGAGAAACAAATCCAGAGTGGCAAATGCACCCTGGTTTGCATGACATGATAAACAAACCATGGCGCAAAGCCCTAAGGTTTGTGTAGCCGCTCCCACTGCAATCAGGAGTGATTGAGTAACATTCATTAGCATGCTATGAATTCATGGTAAAGCAAAGTTCCCATGGACCCCATAGCTTACGGTGTTATACACCTGTGTCCAATATGTACAGCTGCTACAGAACCGAGTTTCTATAATGGTTGTTACAAGCAAGAATTTCAGTAGCGCAAGAAGCAACATTTGCTGAAATTCCTTCTTCAGTTCTATTAAAGATACATGAGTCCAGTCCTATATTTAATCTGATAACCCTTATGTTGTCTCATTCTGGGTGAAAATAATTGCTGCTTATCCTGTTAAAATAGGGATAAGACAACTTCTGGTCCTTTAGTTGTTCTGGGAGCTGAAGTCCAAGTCTCACCCGCTGTGGCCAATAGCAAGGTATTATGGGACAGCCAGTATGATATAATGTTTTGAGCACTGGACCATGATTCTAGAGGCCAAGGCTTGAATCTATGCTCAACCATGGAAACCAACTAGGTGACCATGGGCAAGCCACAATATCTCAGCCTCAGAAGGAAGCAAAGACAATCCCTCTCTGAACAAATCTTGCCAAGAAAATCCTGTACAGTAGTTGGTTTGCCTTATGGTTGCTGTAAGTCAGAAACAATTTGAAGGAACACAGCCTGAAAGTTCAAAACTTTGGGAGGACCTACAGTTTCCCTAACAATTTATGAATGACAGTTTGAAAGTGACCCAGAACAGCAATCTATATTAGATACACTCCACTGCAGCCTATTAAGCAGCCACACTAGCAGGATTACTAAACAACACCCAGTGAAATTTTATGCACATTCTCCTATGAGTAAACCCCACTGAAATGAATGGAAGTTCTTCAGAGTTAAGGTTAATACAACTGAATCCACAAGTCTATGTGATTAGTTAAGGTAAGCAACTCCCATACTAACCCCCCCCCCAGTCTATATTTATACAATCATCAGGATTAGACTCTCTTGTACATCTAATAGCAAGAATAAAAAAGAGATGGATTTCCCCCTCTTTTAACTACTTTAGGAATTCAACATAGATGCTAAGGTGTACTGAGCCTGCCAAAATCCTGCTTTGCACATCATGCAGAAGCAAAAGGGATAAAACCCACAAATAATTATGCCTTCTCTTTCTAGACATCTGGCTCAATGTCTGTTTCTCCTTGGTGAAACGATTAGCTGTTTCCGTATCTGGAGTCATACATCTTATCAGAGGGGAAAGGGGAACCCCTTTACCACATCTTCACATGGTGAACCAAATCTCTCTTGCTCAAATAATGTGTGAAACTACCCTGCAATCTTCAGTGTGCAGCCTTTATGCTATGCCAATTTAGACTAGAAGAACAGCTCAATTAGGCCTCTGAATCACGAAAAAACCTTCCCTTATTACAGGTATCTCTTTTCGTATTACACAGTATTTTATCAAAATATGGGCACAAGTCCTGTTTAAAGGAATGAATGTGTTGCAAAAGATTCTATTCATCTGAGCTGATTACACCATTCATGCCCAAGCAAAGAAGTAACACCAACAAAGATGGGCTTTCTAGTGTTCAGCCTCTGCACAAAGTAAGAACCACATTTTCCAGATTAGTGTTACCCACTTAGTCCTTTGCTTTGTACTTTCTCCTGTTTACACTTTTGTCCATGGAAATATTAAACTGCTCTCACATATTATCCCAGTTTATGAGCCGAATATTTATGTAGTACTCTCTACTGAAGACAAACACATGGTATCACCAGACATTTTGCTTTTGCTGAGTGATGCAAAGTAGGCCAAAGAGAAAAGTAAACAGTGTGTCCTTTCCTTTTAATCAACCCTCCTGAGAAACACATGAATTACTAAATACAGATTTACAACTTTATGTTGGGTGTCATATTAAGTTATACTATGCCATCTTAAACATTTAAAACCAGTACGTAAGTCCAAATTCTCAATTACCAGGGAGCAAGAGTGGCTCCTAGGAAAGTGAGTTTAGGGTTTAGTCAGAGATTCTTAGAAAACAGATACTGAGGTCAACTGTATCTATTTCGATCACAGAAAGAACTGAAAAAGTAACATGAAAGTGTTGGCAAGCCAAGCATTTATTTTGTCATATCTGCCTCTCCCAAGAGTAATGTTCATATTATTCATTCAATCACAGTGGAATTTTCACTCTGGTAATCAGGACACTGCAGGCGTTAAGCTGTCAGGAAAAGTAGCTGATAAGAGATGGGCCCATCAATCTTGGACGATGGACTATCCAAGTCAGCCAAGACAAGACAACTAAATCCGCTTGCCTTCTTGTGAGCCAAGTTTCAGTTAACTAGATTTATGAACATGTAGGTGTTCTGGGTTATAGCTAAAATAGCTAGAAACCAAAATGTCGCATTTGCTCAGCCATGCAGATATCAACTTTCATAAAATAAAAAGAAATGAATGAATGGTCTGTACAGACTCTACTAGAGAAGTCTAAATAAAAAGTAGAGAATGTGAAAACAGATAACAGCAGCAGCATGTTGATCAGTGTCTAAGCTCCCATGGCTTCCACATTCCTACGGCAAGGAGTACACTCATCATAACAATATGAGGAGTCCTGCCAGCTCTAAGCAATGGTCCCTCTTATCCTCGTCCGGTTTTCCATACAGTCAACTTGCTGCTTCTGGGAAAGCCCAAGAAAAACATAAACGCAACAACCCTTTCTTGTCACTGTGTCCAAGTTGCCAGTTATGAACCTGGACACTGGCTATCACCATCATGACTAGTATACCAACTTTCACAAATTAGTATAATTCATTTTAATAGCCATCTAAGTATTGTTGGTGCAAAGTAATGAAGGCCACCTGGGCAAGACATCCTCCTGAAGTGCCTCTACCATCTCACTGCCCTTACCACCAGCTGTTGCCATTGCTCCTCCTCCTCCTCACTGCTTTTCCTTCCATGCTTGGCAACAATACTGCTCCTCCTTCTCATCACCACCTCTGTCTATAACAGGGGAAGAAACAGGCAAACAAGCCAGTTGCAATGATGATAAGGAGGAGCAAATTGTGGAGGCTCATCCATTGGCCCTACTGGAGTGAAGGCCCTCAACAGGTATCTGACATGCCTACTCCTGATGCCAACCTTACATCTAAAATAGTAGCCCTCACTACATCTTCTGGCAACACAAACTCCATATTAATTATGCACTTTACGAAGAAGCACGTCCTTTCGGCTGTCCTGGATCTCCTACCAAACAGTTAAATTAACCTGAGTTCTGTGGTCATGAGGGTAAGTGAAAATATCTCTCTATCCATGCTCTCTATGCCAGGTTTACCTTTGCGGTATTCCACTAAACCCTTCTTATACATCTTTTTCCTCCTACCCTAAAAAGCTACAACTACTGTATCTTAAAATGACAATTTTAGTAACCCTCCTGTGCTATGTTTCCCCAGCCCTCCAGTATCTTTTCTGAATCACAGCAACCAGAAACATACACAATACTACAAAAAGTTAATCCATCATAGATTGCTATGAGAGCATTAAAACGCTGCTAGTTTTGTTCCCGGTGCCTTTCCTAAATGAACCCTATATGAACTCTGCCTTTTTCCACAATCACCATGTAGACATTTTTAGTGAGTTAACCCCCTTTTTTTTCCTGTCATAGGTTTCTGAACATACATTTAGCCATTTTGCTATATGCAAGAATACTCCCCAAACCACCATGTTAGTATCACTTGGAAGTCAAATTCTTTGATCTGCCACTTCAATAAATCCAGACTCGCTGTATGATGATCAATCATGTTAGCATAAATAGCAGCATGGCATAACATATCTAGTTGCTAACTATTTCAGCCAGCCAAGAGAAAGCAAGACTGAGTATGTACATTGACACAAGTCCCATTAAATAAATATACTCAAGATAGCACTGGAAAAGAATCCCCCCCCCAAAAAAAACACACAATCCGTGCCAAATATTGGTGCAAAACTCTGTTACCTAACACTGGGGGAGGGGGGGATAACAAACTAAATTCTGCCAGGAAGGCTTGAGTGTATAAATCTCCCTTGCTTATCCTCAGTCTGGTTAAGGAAATGCCACCCATGAAAATGAGAAAACTTAAAATAGCCGGATTAGTTGGTCTTCAACTTGCCCAGCCAATGTTTCTTCCCCATAACATTTAATTATTATTATTACTATTATTTATGTTATTTTATTTTCTCACATATCCCACTTTTCTCCCAAAATGCATGGACTCAAGGCAGTTGCACAGCCAGTGTGACTCTGAAAGCTTGCAACGTGTCATTGTGCATTTGGGTGGGCCCCATAAAGGTATCAATGGGTCCCGAACAGACAAGCCAAAATAAAGCTGCTTTGGGTCACTTTGGAGGTATGCTGTTTAAATGATGCATGTGTCCTAAGAGGATGGAAGCCGCGCCAAAGCTAAGGAGTGGAGTGCAGCTTTGACACAGTTTCTGTCCTCTTAAGATGCGTGTGTCATTTAAACAGCATACCTCCAAAGTGACCTGAAGCAGCTTTATTCTGGCCTGTCTGTTTGGGTCCATTGTTTGGATGTGATGGAGTTTGCTCTATGGCCAGCACAACTACCCTTAGATTTTATTTATTATTATTATTTTGCATTTTAAAACTGAAATTAATCAATGAACTCTTTTTTAAGAAAAGAAATGCAGTCCTTTGTCTCGCTTTTGGGAAAAAGAAAGAAAGAAATATAGTTTGGCTTTAAAAACCGGACCCCCCCCCCCTCAATTTGCTGCATCTGCCCCCATCTCTCTCCACCAAAGGAGCTCTGTAAGCTGCTTTGCAAACATTCCAACATGTGTTCCAGGCTGGGCTTCACATTTTCCCCCCTTCTAGTTCTTCTTTCTTTCTTTCTTTCTTTCTTTACCTTGAGACAAATGTGTGTGTGTGTGTGTGTGTGTTTTTCCTCCCTCAAAGCTGAAAGCTGTCCAAAAAAACAGGACCACACACAAGCAGAGGCTGTTCCTGCTGCTGCTAATGCTAAGGGGACACACACACAGAGCGCACACACAAAATGGCGGCTGGGTGGGCTCCTTTCCAGACAGGCTTCCCTTTCATGCACTTTGTGTGAGAGAGAGAGGGGGGAAAAGGAGTCAGTCCCCCCAAAGAGCCCAGCCGCCTCTTCTCAAAGGGAGCCAGGGCTGCCCCCAACCAGGGTGCCCCCCCTTTTTTATTTTGCTCAAAGGCTTCCCTGTTTCTTTCAAGCCTCCCTCCACTTTAAAAGCATCCCCCCCCCAGCATGGCTTGCAGAGTGTTGTGCCCCAAGGCTTTCTCCCTCTTCTTCCCCAGCCCCCTCGGGCCTTTCGCCAACCCCCCCCCCCCCTTCCTGAGGGTGAAAGACATGATGATGAGACCCAAAGCAAAGTGTCCAAGGCAAGGAGCGCCTTGGGCAGGGATGGCAGAATACAGGGCTTTGGGGAGCCCCGAAGCCAGGCTTACCTTCCACCCAGAGCTCCTCCACATTGGTTTCCAGGTTGGCGGCTCGTAATCCCACGGCGAAAGCCCCGAAGATGAGGAGGCCCACCACCAAGAACTTGCCGCAGTTCCTCTGGATGTAGCAGCCCAGCTTAAAGAGCAGTCTCTGGAACTGGGCTCTCAGCCACAGCGGGGCCTTTCTCCCCGTCGCCTTGCCCTGGGAGGCAGAGAAGGGAGAGCAGGGAAGGGAGGGAAAGGAAGGGAAGACAGGCGTCAAGGGAAAAGCCCAGAGAGGCCAGGAGAGAAGGCGGCTCCCCCCAACCTCCGGGGACGAGGGATGCCCAGGGGGCCAGAGGGAAGCCTTCCAAGATAGAGCTCTCTCTCCTCAGGAGGAGTGACACACAAGGACACCCCGCAGGCCCCCTCCCCCTCCCCTCCCCTCCCCTCCCCCAGAGGTGCAACTGGGGCTTTTTGGGGGGCTGTTTCTATCAGGTCTGGCTTATGCATACAATCCATGCGGAGTGTCTCTCAACTTGGAAGGCTCCCTTCTCTCAAGCCACCCATCTCTTGCTGGTGGAGCCTTCCTGACTTTACTGCGACCCCCTCCTGGGGGTTTCTGGGCATGCTTCTTTTTTTGCCATGTCCCCCCCTCCGAGGCTGAGAGAGTGTGACTTGCCCCTATTGCCAAAACCCCTCCCAGGCATTGCCCCCCGGAGACAGCAAGGGAGCCTGTCAAGGAACACCAGAGGAGAGGAGTCCCCTCCAGCCCCCGGCGTAGATGGAAGCTGGCGAGGGGCTTCCTCCCACCCCTCGGCCTCGGAGGAAAGGCCCCTCCGCCTGCCCCAGCCGAAGCCTTCGGGGTCGGTCCTCGGGGCTCCTTCCTCCGGAATCCTGGGAGTTGTGGAGGCCCCGGCCCTCTTGGGCCAAGCGCCAGGTCCCAGGGGTCTGTCGGAGGGAGCAAAGGGGGCCCAAAGGGCTGGAGGATGGCTGCAGACTTTTGAGGAAGCCCACCAAACCTGCTCCCGGGAGAAGGCAGCCGCATCCCTGAGGGAGCCCTGGGCTTCCTTCTCCCCCACCTGCCCGGGCATCAGCCAGCCATCGCCGCCGCTGAGCACAATGCAAACCCCGCTGAGTGAGGGGCAAGGCCATTCTGTTTTCTCCTCTCTTGCAGGATGGCCTTCTCCCCAGCTTTGCCAGTTCCCAAACTAACTCGCTGGCGTTCCCCTCCAGGGTCAGTTGGAGAGAGGCTGGGGCGCAAACCGACTTCCCCGGGGAAGAGCCCAGGATGCGGCGGGGGCAGCAGCAGCAGCAGGGCCCAGAGGGGCACTGCAGAGAAGGGCAGGGACCCCAAGGGCCATGAGCCCAGCCCTGCCCCGCCAGAGAAACGCCCTGCAGCAGCAGGGCTCCAGAAAGACCTCCAAAGGCGGCGAGCCCACCGCCGCCTTCCCAGGGAGGGAAGAAGAAGCCACGCCAGGGCTTGGCCTTTCCCTGGCTCCGAACTGTTGAAAGCCCCCAACCGAAGGGATCCAAAAGGCGGCGAGGAAGGAGAGAGAGGGGGAGACCCAGTCATCCCCGATGAGAAAGACAGAAGGAAGATGAAGGGAAGGGAAGGAGATGCACCGAGCGGTGGCTTGAGCCCGGGGCCAAGGGGGGCAAGTGGGGTCCGGGAGCACTAGGAGGGAGGCGCCCTCTGCCCCTGAGGACCCCTTTCCCGGACCTTGGCAGCAGGCAAGAAGAAGAAGAAGAAGAAGCCTTGTTTTGGGGGGGGGGGAAAAGAGGGGGGGGGGGGTTTGTGCACCTTCGCGATCTGCTCCAAGGCGAAGCCGGCGTCGCAGTAGCTGGGCCTCTGCAGATACTCCGGGTCGGGCCCCGGGGCCTCGGGGGTCCGGGGCGCCCTCCCCCTCCGCCGCCGGTGCTTCCTCCTCCTCCTCCTCCGGCCCCTTCCTGGGCCACCGCCGCTCCTCTCGGGCTGCTCCCCTTCCCCGCCGGCCCCTCCGCCGCTGCTGCTGGTGCTGCTGCTGTTCTCGGGCTCGCAGGCATCAACAGCCGGAGCCATGTTGCCTCCTCCTCCGCCACCGCCGCCTCCTCCTCCAACAACTCCGCCGCCGGGCTGGTCTGGGGGTCCTGGGCTGCTGATGGGGCTGCTGCTGCTGCTGCTGGGGCTGACAGACGGAGGCGGCTTCATACCGCCTGGGCTCCGGCTCCGGCGGCTGCTGCTGCTGCTTCTGCTCCGGGCGAGTCAGACCCCGCGCCTCCCATTGCGACATTTCGCGGGGATCCGGGGGTCCTCTTCCACCGCCGCCGCCGCTGCTTCCCACATCCAGGGCGCCAGGGGTGCTTTGGGGCCAGGGAATCGCCCAGGGGTCGCCTCCTCCCCCGCCAGAAAGACCTCTCGCCTGGCGGCTGGGATCCCTCACCCGGGGAGCCAAGGCAGACTCTTTCTCTTTGGAAGGCAAGAGAGAAAGAGCCTGGATTTCTCAGTGGTGCTCCTTCTCCGGGCGGTGGGTCATCCTGGCTGGGTCCAGAGCTTCAAGTCTGGCCCTTCCTCCTCTCCTCCTCTTCTCCTCCTCCTTTCCTTCTCCTTCTTCTCTTTGCTCCGCAGATGCGTGTGTGGCTGGCTCTTTCTTTCTTCCTCCAGCAGCAGCAGCAACAGCAGCAGCTCCCTCGCTTCAATCGATGGGAGAGAGGGAAAAAGGGCACTCTCTCTCCATTGGGATAAAGAAGAGGAGGAGGAAGGGTGAAAGGGAAAAGGCGGGGGGAGAGCCCAGGTCCCGCCCCCGGGGCTGTCAGATGGCTGGGCTTCTCGGGCTGCCATTGGCTGGGCTGGGGCAGAAATTACTCAGCAAACATGACTATTATTAGCTGCTTAGCAACAGCTCACCAAAGTCGAGAGACCACCCAGGCGGCTGTGTGTGTGCAGCATCCATCGCCTTCCTTCTTCCACAGAGCCAGCCTCCCGCTTTGCATGCAAGCCTTCCATTCAGGAATGCGCCGCTTCTCTCTTTCTCTCGCTCGCTTCCCCTTTCTCTCCTTCTCTCTCTCTCTCTCTCTCGTCCCCCACCAGCGCTTCTTCTTTCTCTTCTTTCTTGGCAAGAAAGACTGGTCCCTCTGAGTGTATGTGTTTGTTTTGGGGACAGAGAAAAAGGGGGTGAAAAGAGAACGAGAGGCACCAAAATATAGGTTTTTCTTTCTTTCTTTCTCTTTTTCTTTCTTTCTTTCTACTAAAAGGGAGACGAAACCGACGTCCTTAAAATAAAAGCCTCCCATTTAAAGGCCCTTTTGGCTCCCAGCTCCAAGGACCGACTGGGAGGTCCGGGTTGGATTCCCAGCCTTGCACAAACCATGACAGGGGGCTGGATGCTCTCTCTCTCTCTCCCTCTCCTTTTTCTTCTTCAAACCCAGAAAACGAGCCCACCGTTGGGGGAAAAACAAAATCCCCTTTTAACACGCGAAAACAATAAAAGCGGGGAGAAAGGCCGCCTTTTAAACACCTTGAAACTTGGAAGTCACTTGGGGTTTCTTCTTCATCTCCCTACTTTCGGGTGTTTAAACCTACTGGACATTATGTGTCTATATGTGTCTCTCTCTCTCTCTCTATTGTGCACGCTCCTCCTTAACGCGATTACAACCCGCGTGAAGTGAAGTCGCACACCGCCTTTTGGAGGCGGGCTACCGGCTGAAGGGGGGCTTCGCACGTGCCCCGGGCTTGGGATTTGGGGACTCCCTCTATTCCAGGATACTGACATTTATATGGCTTCGCTCTGGGGCCACAACAAGCGACACTTCCCAGAATTCCACAGCACAGAGCCAGAGCAGGTCAAGCAATGCCAAACCGGGTTTATTCCCGCAGTGTGGATACTTTCGTCCCCTCTTTGGCCGCGTCCTCCTCCTCCTCCTCGCTCCCTTCCCCCCTCCCTCCCTCTCCAGAGTTTGGGTGTCCTCTGGAAAGCGCCAAAGCCCCGGCGTCGTGTGGCTTCAAAAGGAAAGCGCGGTTGTGGGGCTTCATTGAAGGAAAAACTGGGCGGGCGAGGGAGCGCGGGAAGGAGTGTTTGTGGGGGGAGAGAGGGGGGTTGGGGGTTGTGGAAAGACCGCACATTCAGGGAGGAAAGGGAGGAGGAGGAGTCGAGGAGGAGGAGGAGGAGGAGGAGGAGGAGGAGGAGGAGGAAGGGGTTGCAAAGGGACCCGCCAACAAGGCTGGGCTTCCCCTCCAGCCCCGAGTCTGGCGGGGCTCCGGTTCCTTCAGCAAGGAAAGAAGGCATGGAGCCGAAGGGAGAGCCCCGAGGAAGAGGAAGGAAGGAAGGAAGGCCCCCCTCGCACCCAGTTGCCCCCCTCCCACCAGGAGAGAGAGAAATGCCAGACAAGCCATAGTACATTCCTCAAGGAGGGCTCTCCCCTTTACGCTAGCCAATGGCGAGACGCCTC
>NC_056523.1:252805166-252887497 GCF_019175285.1 Sceloporus undulatus
GAGAGAGAGAGAGAGCAATTGGAGGCTCCGATTTCCGAAGCTGGCTCTCCACCTCCTCCTGCCCCCCCGCCCTGTGCCCCCTCCCTCTCCCTCTCTCCCTGTGGTCTGGTTCATTTCATCCACAAGCGATGAATTACGGGGGGGGGTCTAATTGGCCTTGTTTCTGGGCCTCGCATTTGTTTCTTCTTCTCCTCCTTCTCCTTTTTTTTTTTTTTTTTTTTTTGGAAATCATAAAAAAGAAAGAGAGAGGGGGAGAGAGAGAGAGAGAGGAAGAAATGTCAGTGTAAAAGTCTCCTCTCGACGTGGGTGGCCGGAGAGGGGCGATGCCCCCAATTTGCCTCTTCTTGGCGGAGGGAGGCCCTGGCTGGCGGCCCTCTGGGGCTCCTGAGCCATCTGCTCCCCCTCCTGGCTTCAGTCCCCCTTCAGAGCATCCTTCCCCTCAGTTGGAGTTGCCCCCGGGCAGGACCCATCTAAGACCCTATATTTTAGCTCCTTATAAAGGAGACAACATGGCCTAGTGGTTGGAGGGTTGAGCTGCCAGCACAAAAAAACCACTTTGGGCAAGTCACACTCTCTCAGCCTCAGGGGAGGACCAGGGCAAACCTCCTCTGAACAAATCTGGCCAAGAAAAAACCAGGATAGGTTTGCTTTAGGGTTGGCGTAAGTCAGAATCGACTTGGAAGGCGCACAACACAACACACACATGTTGCCTCTGCGGATCACGCCTGGTGTTCTTGCGCTTCCTGGGGCTGCATCCACACTGCACAAATGATCCAGTTTGGCACCACTTTAACTGCCATGGCTCAATGTTATGGGATTCTGGGAATTGTAGTTTGTCGCTACAATCAGCTACCAATCCCAGGAAACCATAGCCTTGAGCCATGGCAGTTAAAGTGGGTTCAAACTGCTCTGGTGCCACAAGCAACTACAAATCCCAGCACCCTATAGCCTTGAGCCATGGCAGTTACAGTGGGGTCAAACTGCTCTGGTGCCACAACCAACTACATATCCCAGCATCCCATAGCCTTGAGCCACAGCAGTTACAGTGGGGTCAAACCAGCTCACTTCTGCAGTTCAGATGCAGCTTGGGTGGCCTGAGAGAGTAAAGGGACAAGAGACCCAAGTCCACATGCCTGTATGATTATTTTTTGTGGCTATGTTGGCAGAAGGCATCATGGGCCTTCAAGTCATCCAAATTCAAATTCAAGGCAACCCCATGAATTTCACAGGGTTTTCTTAGGCAAGGAATCCTCAGAGGTGGTTTTGCCAGGTCCCTCCTCTGAAATATAGCCCACAGCACCTAGAATTCATTGGTATCCATCCAAGTATACACTAGGGCTGACCTTCCCTAACTTCCAAGATAAGACAGGATTTGGTGCCTAAATACAAATACCCTGTTTGGGAATTAGAGTCTCCTCCACCAACAGTAACATTCCCAAAGCACCAGAGTCATATTCTTCTCCCATGCTTGGGGCTCATGTTCCTAAAGAGCCCCAAAAGCTCCTCAAGATGACTGCAACACTCATGTGCCTGTCAGGAGGCACCATGCTGAGGATTGCTAATCTCCCCTCCGGCAGCACCCAAACACACTGGGAATCATGCTTGCCCAAGTAGAGAGACGCCTTCCAAGACGACAAGAACTTTCTAGCTTCTCCACCAATTGTTCACATTGCCACTGCCACTGCCATAGAATACACCATGATCAATGTTACATCAGGGCCTTCCAGCATTCGGTTTCATTCATAATGGAGCCAAACTTGAAATCAACCACCTGTGGGGTTGGCAAGGGAGGGAGCAGGAAGCCACACTTAACAATCTTACTGGGAGAACTCAAAGATATAGCCGTAGAGATCTTAAAGCACCTTTGAGACTAACTGAAAGAAATTGGCAGCATGAGCTTTTGTAGACTTCAGTCTACCTCCTCAGATGCATTTGGTGGAGTGGAAAACAGGAAGACACACACACACACATACATGCCACTGGTATGTGAGAATGTCAATTCAAACTCAAAATCCTTTGTGTATGGAGATGAAGTTGGGTGTACAGTGTAGTAATCCTACTGGGAGTAATTGCCTGGATTGCCTTTACACCCTATTTGGTAGTTCTCACCATCTTCATTTATGCCCCCCACCTTCCTCCTAGATTGGGATTCAAGGCGGTTGACACATTCAAATGATTACAGCCCCCAAACCCAGCATTACAATAGAATTAATTGATCAAACATAATAAAACATACACATAAAATGATTTTTAAAAAATAGTATGGTTTAAAACAGTTCTGAACCTGCTCAAAAACCTTTGATTGGACTTCCATATGCTGTGTTCCTGGTGGGTGTGCAACCCCATCCCAGTAATTTCAAGTCTCTGTGTTGTGTGCATTCAAGTGTGTGCGTGCATGTTGTGTGCCTTCATGGTGACCCTAAAATGAACCTCTCATGGGGCTATGCTCATCTATGACCATAATAAAAAATTTCTTGGGGTTTTCTTGGCAAGATTTGTTCAAAGAAGATTTGCCATTGCCATTGATTTTCCCTGAGCCTGAGAGCATGTGAATTGCCCAAGGACACCAAGTGGGTTTCATGGGTGAGCTGGGAAATGAACTCTGGTTTCCAGAGTCATAGTCCAATTCTCAAACCACTATGCCATGCTGGCCCTACTGGGAGTTAATTCCACTTCATTCAGTGGTCCTAATGTTTAAGTGTACATGAGACTGTTTAGACCTAAATCTAAGTGTTGGGGTGTGGCTATAGAAGGGTCTTTGAGTTTATCAGACAAGGGAAATTGGAAGTATAATCCAATGGCAATCTGAACGCAATCATGGGCTTTAATGTTATTGCATGATAACCCACTACACGCAAATTCAGGCAATATAAAGTCAGTCCGAAAGCAATCATGTGGTTTCACGCTATTGCGTAATAGACTGCCACACGCAAATTCTGGCAATGGCTTGCTATTTTCGGGTAATGGGGAGCCAGTTCAAACGCAATGCACATTCATGTAATTGCACTAAACTAGCGACTTTAAGTGAATGCCTTCTGGTCCCACTTTCTTTTCATTCGAATTTAAGAGAAATTCCTCACGTTTGATAAACTCCATTGCTTTGGCCAATAAAATTCGGTCCCTCTCCATTACATTTCCCTTCAGTCCCCAATTTTCCTGCATTGCAGTAATTCAGTTAGCATTTAGAAACACAGTTTATATATCCATCAAAAAGTATCAGACAATGTTACCAAGGGAATGTGGACACAAAAATTACAAGAGTTCTAGGTATGAATGATTTTCAGTGTCTCACTCTCTGCAATGCTAGACATTTGGAGACTGAAAGAAAACTTCAGTGGAGGGCAGATTTCTTATTCGAAAGGGAAATGCGTTCATTTTGCACTTCCCCTGTAGCTACACCACTAGTGTTAATCCTAGCTAGAGTAGATTCACTGAATCAATGGAACATATTTAAGTGTTGACTGATTACATTTATATTAATTCAATGGTTATACTTTAGTTCGGTCCTAATTAAAGTACAACCCTGGAATCAACTGTTAGGACTAGAATTTAGGCCTTACTACTACTACAGTAGTGTCATTTGCAAGATGTTCTCTCTTTGTGGTTGTGTGCCTTCAAGTCTATTCCAACATGGGGTTTCCTTGGCAAAATTTGTTCAGAGGAGGTTTGCCATTGCGTTCTTCTGAGGCTGAGAGCATGTGACTTGCCCAAGGTCACCCAGTTTGATGGCTGAGCTGGGAATCAAACCCTGGTCTCCAGAGGTGTAGTACAACACTCAGTGTTCTGTCTAGAGAAAACTTTTTTAAAATGTCCCTCTGAACACATGCATTGCATTTCTCTTTATTACATCTATTAGATCCTGTCTTTTAACTTAAGACTCCAAGGTAAAGTACATAAGAGTGGACTTCCCAAGTGGTCTCTTGGTGCTTTCACCTGCCAGACCTGTCTTGGTTAAATTGTTCATCTTATACCTTCAGACCCTAACCTTGGACTTCAAAGATGAGCAGGCAGGTAATGGGTGAGTTCCCCTCTAGTCATGTTTGAACCTGACCCTAATGGTGGCCAGTCCTAACTACTCTTTCATTTGGCTACTGGAATAGGTCAAAATGGGGTCCATTGTCCACGCCTGAAACCTCTTGCTTCAATATACCTTATGGCTCACAAAGCAGCACAGTACTCCTTCCAATAGAGTAACATAGGCACGGTACACACCACCAATAATAAGTACCAGCACCGATACTAGGGTTAGGGACCACGCAGCAATCGCACGGTCCCTAACCCTAGTATGTAGTGGCGGCGCTACAATGGTGGCGCCCTGTGTACATGGGCATCACCATTGTGACGTAAATGCCGTGCAATGTCCGCATGGTGCTGCACATTGCTTATGTCACGATTGCACCAATGGCGCACTTGCAACATCACTGCGGCACCGCAGAAAGAACCCAGAAATACCGTGCCATCCCTGCGGAGAAAAAATGGGTGCTGGTAGGCTGCTGTTTCTCAGTGATCTGTCCTGGGTCATAGTTCATTTTTAAATGTCAGTGCCAAATGGGTACAATATGCAAACATTCCAGTTACATGTAACTCTTTATTGAAGATCATATATAAAAGTGTAACAGTTGAAATTGCAATTCAGTTTCATGCATGTTAACTGCCAAAATTGACAAAGCATAGCTCTCCAGATGTTCTTGGACTGCAACTACCATGAGCACTAGCCAGCATAGACAATGGTGAGGAATACTTAGAGTTGTAATCCAGCATTTGCACTTTGCCCATCTCTGGTTTATTGAGAAGTTCCACTTTGCCCAATGGAGCAAAGTGTACATAAGCCTAAAATTTTGATCCTATGAGACCTAGTGGGGGAAAGTTAAATCAACTCTATAGGGCTTGCTCCCAGGTAGATATATTTTATAGCTCAGGAATAAGTCCAGTATTGGTTTGAATGTGAAGCTTTATTTTAATCTATAGAGTTTACCTCTAAGGAAATTTCAGTACACCTCTCTGAAAGCTCATGAGCTATTGGTGTGGATTAAATTCACTTTCTAGTGTGAGACTCAAGATAACATCTAGAGATAGCAGTTTCTGTACAACTGGCAACCCCATTCAAATAATGTGTTGTTATTGTTGTTTTTGTTATATTCCCCCCCTCTCTCTCCCTGCCTTTGTCTGACTGGGTTCCACTTCAGCATCCTTAGTGATAGAAGCAGCAGATGCAGTTTCAAGAGCAGCATTTTGCAAAGTGCAAGCCAGGGCTTGGGAAAGGCCCCTGAACTGCATGAATCAAGCCACACTCAGCTCAGGCCCCCCTCCTGCCTTCCTTCTCTGTCCCCTCCTTGAGAGCATAAGAAAGGGAACTGCTCGAGCCAACTTGTCAAAATAATGCGGCTAATTACCCCTGATCTCCTTTAATGGAAAGCTGCTTCGCACGCCACAAAGGAGCAAATGAGAGATCTACAGCACATAGCATGTAGGAGAGCAGGCATGTCGCCCTGCAGAGATCTGTGGGCAAATGTGCCACCAAAGTCTCAGAGAGCCCCAAGTTCACCAAAAGGTAGGCGGCAGTTCATAAGGATGGGAGGCCTCTACGCTAAGGAGCATGGGAACAGCATCAAAAGAAGAAAGTGGGGATGTTCTCCTTTCCAAAAAATCCTGGTGAATCAGGATCCATAAGATGGGCATAGATGCATCTGAGGTAGATTTCCAGGAAAATTTGACGCTGGTTCTTCTCAATTAACTCCCCTCCCCCTCAAACAGAAAACAACGCAATATTTTAATATAATCAAGAAAGTGCCTTTTTAGAAAGCTGAACTTCTCTAGTTCTCAAGATGTTTAGCAGTTGAAGGAGAGAGATAAGAGGATAAGCAGAGTGTAAGGACAGCAGGGCTTCTCTGAATTAAATTACATGGAAGTTGGACTTTTTGCCTTCTATTAAGCGTTCTGCCACATGCAATAATACACTGTATCAGATTAAATGAACACCAGTGTGTAGCGATTAATGCAGAGGGATGCTGTTTCTCTTTGAATGTGGTTACAAAGGAAAGGTCCAGAACAGCAGGTACCCTCTTGTTGGTTGAGATTAATGGCAGGTGGGATGTGGAAAGTTGGGAGACCACTGCAGTGTCAGCAGCCATAAATGCAGTAACCAGCCTTACCATTTTACCATGCTGCAAAGGCCCCCACAAAATAGTTTTGCCATTAAGATGTGTAAGTGCTTGTTCTTTTCTTTTCATTTTAAAATCTCAGCACTTTAAAAAAAACCACACTTGGCTATCTTTGCGTAGTATCAAGAAGGGGTATTTGTTTGTGTCCCAACCCTTCATGAAAGTTAACTTTCTGGTTGGGGAACTAGATTCTCTAGTTCGCATGACGGGCTGGTAATTGTGGTTCTTGTTGTTATTACTCACTAGCTCATTTTTTAAAAAATGACATCAAATCACTGTGTGTCCCACATAATTGCTGAGACAAAAAGATGCGTCTTTGTAAGATGTGTGAACTTTTGACTAACCCAAGTCCAATGCCACTATTTCTAACTATCCCTGCATGCTTCGAGTGCTACAAGTCTTTGCTCATTCTCTTTCACACACCCTGCACTGTCTCAAATTGTATGTTTTAAGAGGAGATGGAGAACCACTCTTCTGTTTAGTCTAAACTTTATAACCATGGATCTCTATAAATGAATAGAGAGAAAATGCTTGAACTTGTAAATCTAAGTTAAACAATGAAGGCTTAGCTGGTGTCAGGCAGTCACTTATCTCTTGGTACTGCGAGGATGAAAGCAGAAGGGAAGAAAGGAAAGCCCACCATAAAGGGACAGAAAATATAATGCAAATTACACACCATTGTGTGTTTCCACCAGGGCCATTAGAATTTAGTAGCAATGTTTTTTTTTTCCTGAACTCTGTCACTTGGTGTTAGAAGCAGAAACAACACATTTTGGCGCTTGCCCACAGGAAAATCTCACTGCATGTGGAAAATTAAGACATCAGGGTGACAGTATCAGCCCCTCTCTCCCACCCAACATCCAATTTTTCTGTCTGTAGAGAAAGTTGGAGGATTTTTTCCCCTCTGTATTGATTTCTTTTGGGGTGGGAAAGCATTCACACACTGAATACGTCCCATTTACCCAGGAAAAGATTTACTGTTAGAACATGCTGATCATATAAATTAAACTGGCTCTCATCAGCTGACATGGTTAAGGGTTAACACTATATTATCAGGACTAATCAACACAGATCTGATCCAGGCATTACACAGAATGAGGTGGTAGACGACACCTGTAGCCGTTTCACATGACAAGTGAAGCAAATCATTTTTGCAATGCTTCCACAAGCTGGTCTTTTTTTCTTTTTCCCCATTGAAGGAATTGCAAAGCCTGGAAACATTATTTTTTGGACTAAACTCTCAGAACTGTCCAACTAGCATGATCAACTGGTTGGGGGATTCACAGTCTAAAAATGATGTTTCTAAGCTTTGCAATTAAGAAAGAAGCGGGAAGAAATCCTTCTTTCTCCAAGACCTGTATAAAGTAAAGAAGTACATCACATAGAACAAAAGAAAGAAGTTGGCAGCATGAGCTTTTTGTAGACTAAAGTCTACTTCCTTAGCTGCATTTGGAGGATCTGAGCAATGCATCTGAGGAAGCAGACTTTAGGACTTTAGGACCATCTTCTTTCTTTCAGTTGGTCTCAAAGATCCCACAAGATCTGATTCCACAGACTAGCATGCCTACATCTTTGAATTCTATCACATAGAAATATTTAGTGCAATCCTTTTAATATTATGACCCACACACCCACCATTGCATCCTGAAAGAGTCCAGTCCAGATTTTTAGCATTATGTTTGGACTATCATATAGAATGGCTTTCATGTACAAAAAGTGTGAGAGGTTAGTTTGTAGTTCTCCTTCTAGTCGTGGTTAAGTACCCTACAACAGATGGATCCTGTACTTAGCTGAAAGGTTAGGTGGCAGTTACCCCAACCAATGAGCAAAAGCTAGATTATTAATATTCATGGCGTGTGGTTGTGTGCGTGTGGGGTGGGGTGGGATGGTGGATCAGGAAGAAGCCTGGCAGCACAATCCCTCTGACCCACTGCTGAATCCAGAAATCCATGCGAGATACTGACATGAGAAACGAAAAGCAAATTAAACAATTTTGACTCAGTGTCTCCCTCTCCTTCATACTGCTGTTAATCCAGTTTACACATCACACCTCCATCTTTCAATAGGGCTTTGTACACTGTGGTACAACCAGAGGGAATGAAAAGTAGGTGTATGTGTTTGTGCCTGTATGCACACATTCATGTACTGTATAAGGATCACGACTGAAAAGGCGGAGGTAGCTAATTTCATGGGGATCTCCCTTGTCACTTTTCTGCTTGTTACATCTGAAAGTGATTAGGAAAGAAAGAAAAATGAGGGTTATCTCCTTCCCTCTCTCTCTCTCTCTCTGACCCTTGTAGAATGAACCTTGTAAGATTATTATAATTCCATGGAAGAATTCATCAATAAATGAATCCAGAAATTAAATGAGTCAATTAGAAACTTTTTTTTAGAAACGAAATAGCCCTTTCCTATGGAATGTGTATGCTGTTCATGGAGCCAAAGCTATGGGGATGCTCTGCTGACCTGGTTTTATTTTTAACTATTTTGAATATGTAATGTCAGATTTATTATTATTTTTTTTTTATAAAATCCATTTTCCAGGAAGAAAGCCCAGACTGTCCTATGGAAGCTTCCGCAGACAAAACCTCCATTGATTTCAGGAGGATTTGGAACACAGGTACACACGCCGAACACGCCGAGCTCTGTAAACTCTGGACACACCGTTTGCTTGAGGAAAACAGAAATAAAAATGGGAATACAAGTCAATGTTCAAAAGTTCCCTGTTCTAACAGTGGTGCCAGCAGCCAAGAAGGAAGACAGGTTGCAATGAAGCCAAGCCTGGGCTGCAAGACTCCAGTATTCCCAAAGCAATATCACTGGCAGTGTGGTCCAGAGTGCTGGAGGAGGACCCAGGAGATGACATTGGCGTTCCAAGCCCTAAGGGCACCCACAACACTCATTGGGTGGCCCAGAAGAAGCCACTGTCCATAACTCTCCACCCTAAACTTATTTACTTAGAAGCAAGCAAGTACAACCCAGTTAAACAGAATGGAGTATCTACCAAGTGTGCTTAGCGAAGTGGCTCACTCCTCAGCAGTCCTATCTGTAAAATGGGAGCAAGAGACCTGCTACTTGGGACAATGGTCAGAATCTAGTGATTTGTTTATAAAACATTTTGTTCACAATCAAAGGGATTAAAAACCAGGTTCCATGCGCCTTTACCTGAGGGATAGATCCCTTTCTATTTCCAATGAGAAAATGCAAAGGATCAGGTTGCACAAAAACCAAGGGATGTCCAGTACTGAATTTTTTTTTAACCTCAAAGGCAAAATTGACAGTGTTACAGGTATCTTTTTGACAGATAGCATCTTTGTAGTGGTTTGAAACTTGGAGTAGGACTCCAGGAGACCAAAATCTGAATCCTGATAGGCCCTGGAAACCCACTGGGTGACTGGAAAGTCACACGCTCTCACCCTTTGAAGAAGACTATGGCAAACCTCCTTTGAATAAGTCTTGCCAAGAATACCCTGTGTATGATGGGGTCTCCATAAATCAGAGTCACCTTGAAGGCATATATCAACACAAAGCTACTTAACCTAAAGATGTATTGATTACTAGTATTATTGCTACGATTTCTGCTGCTACCATCATTGGAAGAGGTCCCAGTTTTCACTCACGCCTGTGTCTCTCTCCACAATACATAGAGGGATCTTCATATGTTACCATGACCAAGGCACAGAAGATCTTAATCTAACGTATGCAATAAGATAGTTGAAGGCTTGAGAGGAAGAAGGCCAGTCAATTATTGAAGGAGAGGAATGGAGGATTTCCTTTTAATAGCTGGTTTTCTATTACCTCACAAATTTGGGCTTCACATTTCATGGCCCATTTTGTGGAGGAGGCCGCAAAGCCCAAAAGCTGTAAAACTCTGGAGGCGCCTAGGTGACGTTCAAAAGGTCACTGCCTCTGAGGAGAAGTCTCTCACCTCAGCCCTCTCCAGAGGACCCCCCCCCCAATCACACAGTGTCTGGAAAGAGACTACACCCAGCATCCACATTGCATAAATAATCCATTTTGGCACCACTTTAACTGCCATGGCTCAATGGTATGGAATTCCTCCACTCTGGGGCCATAACAAACTACCATTCCCAGAATTCCATGCCATTGAGCCATGGCAGTTAAAGTGGTGCCAAAATGGATTATTTCACCAGTGCAGATGCAATTTACAGTCCCTGTAAGGTGAAGCATAAACTTTTGTAGGCTTGGTCTACTGCCTCAGAGGTAGGTATATAGCTACCAAAGCTTATGCTCCACCATCTGTCACCCAGTTAGTCTTAAAGGTGCCACAAGCTCCCTTTGCAAAGTGAAGAGATGCTGTTTGGTAACAGGCAAGGTTTCCAAAGGTTGGGCCACACACCTTGGCTGGCATCCTTTTGCCCAGCCAGAGGCACTCATTCAACCAACTGTTGAAGGCTGAAGGCCCCCCCCCCCCCCCCCCGGTTGATTCCATGCCCCTTCTAGCCAGGGACTGAGGGCCCTCTTTGGCAGAGGCAGCGAGGGCTGTTCAACAGTGGAACACTCTCCCTTGGAAAGTAGTGGAGTCTCCTTCCTTGGAGGTCTTTAAACAGAGGCTGGATGGCCATCTGTCACAGGGGGTGCTTTGATTGAGAGTCCCTGCATGGCAGAAGGGGGTTGGACTGGATGCCCTTTGGGGTCTCTTCCAACACTATGCGTCAATGACCTTGGGCTAGCCACACTCTCTCAGCCTCAGAGGGCAATCCGCTAAGAAGAAACTCGGCAAGCAAGCCCTAGGATAGAGTCCAACACACTCGGAGGCACAGAGCCACCACAAATAAGTGTAACACAACCACCAGAAAGGAACCAGAAAGCAATCGGGGGGGGGGGGGTGTCCCTCACTCAGATACACATCCATATTCTCGCTGGGATCAGGAGGAGGGCTAGGAAGAGGAAGGCAAGGTGGCCACTACGAGTGAAAAGGGGATCCAAGGGAGCCCTAGAGCCTTGAGTCAAGGCAGATTAAAGCGGTTTCGAACTGGATTATTCCTGCGGTGCGGATGCACCCTGTGACAGGAGAGGATTGCTCCTCTTCTTCCATCCCTTCTCTCAACACACACACACACACAACGCGGATCTCTCCCAAGGCTTTGCCCTAGCCCTTCTCCTCCCCCCCCCCGCCCCATTGGACTTACCATCTCCCCCCGGAGCCCCCTCGGTGGGGCAGGGGGAAGCGCTGGTGGGGCTGGCCGCCTTCAGTGCCCTCTGCCTTGGAGGGAGGGGAGGACATCCAATGGCCTTTCCTGGCCCCCCGGGACAGAGGTCCTTCCCGGATCGCCCCCTGGACAGCCCTCCGGACCCTCTCCGGGGAAGGGAAGGGGAGCAAGGGCCAGGGCAGCCCGGACCCCAAGCAATCTTTGGCTCTCTCTGTGTGTCTCTCTCTCTGCTGCTGCTGCTGCTCTCTCTGGTCTCTCTCTTAATCCTCCGCGATGATGGCAGGCATTCTGCGGAGTGCTCACAATTGCGTGCCTGTTTCTATTAAGAGCTCCATCGTCCTCTCCATGTGGGTGGTCTGGCTTTCTCAATAGGCAGGACCTGTCAGGGTCACGTGATGGATCCGAAAAACTCTTCCACCCCCCTCTTCTTCTTCTTCTTCTCCTCTTCTCCCTTTCCCCCTTTTCCCTCCCCCCTTTTTCAATAAACTAAAGGAAAGGCAAAGAGCTTGCTATCAGCGCAGCCCTCCTGGGTGTAAACAGGGAAGGCAAGCCCCCCCTCTCTCTCTCTCTCCTGGAGTAGACCCCAAGCATGAATGACAAAGTGGCTACAACAGTTTTACACACACACACACTCCTCCCCCTAACTCCCTTCGCTCTTCCTCTTTGGCTTGAAATCATCCCTCATCTTCACAGAAGAGAGAATGTAAAGCCCTTCTTTCATCTGCTGGAGCATACAGCTCCCTGTCCTTCAGTTCCAGTGGGGAAGGAAAATAATGTGTGTGATTGTGGTGTGTGTGGTGATTGTATGATTGTGTGTGTGTTTGCCCTCAAGATGTGAATGAGGTTGGGGGGGGCAGGTGCTGGAATGCAGCTCCCCTTGTTAAAATAAATACTGATGCAGAAAGGGGGGAGAGTTTTCCCTCCTGGTGAAATGTTTACTCATTCCACCCTGCAGCTTGGTTTCCCCAATGTTTGCCCTTGCAGGATGGATGGTAGTTCTGTGGACACTTCTTTTTTTGCTTTACATTCCTGGCAAAGGTTCACTAGAAAGGTGTTTTAGGCTCAAAGGGGGGAAACAGACAAGACAAAAAAGTAGGGGAAAAAACAACAACCCAACTAGCTAGGTAATAGAAAATATCCAGGCATTTCTTTGGTCTGTTCTGTTTTGTCACAGTACGTTTTGATTTTTGAGAAGGGAAGAAAGAATGTGTGTGTGTGTGTATCCCATGGTTAAAAGTGACTTGGAGGCACACAACAACAACAACAACAACAACAACAACAACAACAACACAGTGGCCAATAACCTCTTGCCAGCATATGAAAGGCCAGTCCTTCTACAAAAGACTTTCTTTTTCTCTGCATTTCATTCCATCACAGGCTTGGGAATCAAAACTGCTAGTGGCTACTAGTAACAGCGAGTCTTTCTGAAATTGGGAAAGAATGATTCAGAGGTCCCATTTCTCCCTCTCCTCCTCCATCCCTTTCTCCTTTATGTGATTTATGTCCTGCTCTTCCCCATAAGAGCTCAGGGGGCAGGGTCAGCGCAGCTCTGTATCAACAGTACGTTTTCCATTAGTCTGATCACAGCCACCAAAGTAACATGATTTCTTCAGAGGAACAACATCCTTGTTATAAAAAGCACGTTGTGGTGGCTCTGTGTGTGCTGCTCCTGTTGCAGAAACCTAAAAAGAATCATAGAATCGTAGAGTTGGAAGAGACCACAAGGGCCACCCAGTTCAATGCCCTTCCGCCATGCAGGAATACACAATCAAAGAATCCCTGACAGATGGCCATCCAGCCTCTGTTTAAAACACTCCAAGGGAGAGTGTTCCATGGTCGAACAGCTCTTACCATCAGGAAGTTCTTCCTAATGTTTAGATGGAATCTCTTTTCCTCTGTGTCCTAGTCTCTGGAGAAGCAGAGGGCAAGTTTGATCCATCCTCAGTATGACATCCCTTCAAATATTTAAACAGGGCTATCTTCCCCTGGTTAAACATGCCCAGCTCCTCATAGGGCATGGTTTCCAGGCCTTTCACCATTTTAGTCACCCTCCTCTGAACACACTTCAGCCTGTCAACATCCATCTTGAATTGTGGTGCCCAGAACTGAACACAGTATTCCAGGTTAGGTCTCACCAAAACAGAACAGAGTGGTAATATCACTTCTCTTGATCTAGACACTATTCTCCTATTGATGCAGCCTAGAATCATGTTGACTTTTTAAAGCTGCCACATCACACTGCTGACTCATATTCAACTTATGGTCTCCCAAGACTCCAAGACCTCTTTCACATATATTGCTGTCAAGCCAGGTATCACCCACCCCTATATCTGTGCATTTCCCCCTCCCCTGTCTGAATGTGATACCTTACATTTCTCCTTCTTTGAAATTAATTGTGTTAGTTTTAGCCCAGCTCTCTAATCTGTTAAAGTCATTTTGAATTCTGTTCCTGTTTTCTAGGATATTAGTTACCCCTCCTAGTTTGGTGTCATCTGAAAATTTGATAAGCATGCCCTCCCTTCCACCATCCAAGTCACTGATAAAGATGTTGAATAGCACTCGGCCCAGGACAGAACCCTGTGGGACTCCACTAGTCACTTCTCTCCAGGATGAAGAGGAGCCATTGGTGAGCACCCTTTGGGTTTGGCCAGTCAACCAAATCCACCTAACAGTAGCCTTGTCTAACCCACATTTTACTAGCTTGTTTGTAAGAACATCATGGGGACTTTGTGAGAGGCCTTATTGGAATCAAGATACTGTATGCTTCATCCACAGCATACCCTTCATCTACCCAACGTGTGACACTGTCAAGAAAGGAAGAAAGAATATTAGTCTGACCTGACTGGTTTTTGAGAAACCCATGCTAGCTTTTAGTGATCACACCATTCCTTTTTAATTGCTTACAGACTAATGATCTGTTTCTTGGTATTGGATGGTAATACCTTTCGATGAAGTTCATCTGGCACTGGAGACATTAATTCATTAAGAGTAGCCAGGTGTTCCTGTACTACCTCTTTACCTAAATCGATAAAGATCTATTTAGAAAAAATATTTCTGAAGCCACCACATTGCATCATCATCATCATCATCATCATCATCATCATCATCATCATCATCATCATCATAGTCATAAACACCAATAAACTGGTTGAGTCTAGAAAGATTTACACAGGGATATCCTGCAGCACAGTTGGCACTGAAAGTAGGTATGGCTGGATACCTAGAAAGGGACCCATCACTCAGCAATGGTCCACTGATAAGAGCTCCCTGGACTTGCCCCTCCTCTTTCATCTTTGAAATGTCTTATGCATTCCCCTCTCACTCTAGATCCAACCATAGCTGGTGCCAGTAGTGTCACCAGGGTGGTGCAGTGGTGCAGACCACACCAGGTGATGCCACAGAGGGTGGTGTCACCCAGTGGAGTAGTATGCCCTGGAGGTGGGACAGCAGCTGCCTTCCAGGTCCTGAATGACCATGGCCATGTGGGACTCAGAAGACTGGGGGGGGGGGGGCTGAGCATGACCTCCACCTTGCTGCCATGTCACCATTCTAGGCACCATGCCAGCAAGGTGGGGCAGAATGCCCTTTTGGTCCCACTCCTAGAAGCCCCACTCCCAGAAGTCCCACCTCTCACACCTCTGCTGGGGGTGCTGCTGGCTGGTGCCAAGAAGAAGAAGCAGTAGATACCACTATCTAGGAAGCAAATGGTAATTAGGAGGAGGAAAGGCGACAGCGGCAGCTGGTGACAGTAGCAGTGAGTAGGAGCCCACTGAGACCATCTTGTTCAAAGACCTGTGAAAACATGGAGATCCTTTCCTCCAGGTGGAAGTCTTTTCATTGGACAGCCTTTATGAAATCACTTTATTTAAAGTCTCTCTGTCCCAGGTCCTTGTGCATTGTCACTGTCAACATTAAAGTGTACTTTCCTTTCTCATGGGCATGGGGGGAGGTCTGTCATGCTCAGAGCAACACGAGAGCCCAGGCTAATGGAATAATTCTGGTATAGTTCTGGTATTTCCAGCCTGAGAAATGTTGTTGCCTGATGCAAATAACATGATGTTTAGTCTTCATAGTCCATGTGCAAAAGTTGACTGAAGTTGCAGATGTACCTATCATGTCTTGGAAGTTAAAAAACAACAGCTGTTTAACCAAGTTTGCACAAGTGACAACATGCCACTAGGGGGCAATAAAGGCAGAGGCAGGTAGTTAGTATGTTCTCCTCCCAAGGTCTGCTCTGCTGATCCCTCACCTCTGGATAATACACTCAGGCTTCTTCCCTCCAAACCAATCCCTCTCTCAGTCAAGCATGGAGTAGTAGTGGACTCCATCTTTCTCTCTGCTCCAAACATATAGTTCACTGCAGTAAAAACTTTCTCTTCACTGAAGACAGCCTTTTGCTTGTGACTCCAAACACTGGCTCCCATATGGTTAAGAACCTCCATCAGTGATGATGGGACAGCAACCTCAATGACACTGAAGGCAGCAAGCTTGCCTTATGATAGCTTAGAGGAGGCCTCATACCACACCACTGTTTTGCCTGACAGCCTGCTGCTGCCCACTAGTAGTTGTGTCCTGAGGCAGCCACTTCATGCTGCCCAACCACAGATCTAGTGTGGTATCTCTGATGGCTCCCTACTGTGCAGGTGTGGCAGGCTTGTCTTATTCCCTAAAACTGTGCAAACAGATGCAAAGATATAGCTGTGTTAGTCTGTAGAATCAGTACATAGATCTTGTAGCACCTTTGAGACTAACTGAAAGAAAGAAATTGGAAGCATGAGCTTTCGTAGACTTCAGTCTACTTCCACAGATGCATACTGAGGAAGTAGACTGAAGTCTATGAAAGCTCATGCTGCCAATTTCTTTCTTTCAGTTAGTCTCAAAGGTGCTACAAGATCTCTCTATGTGCAAACAAATATATATCTGCAGTCCAAAGACACAGTACATATACCCAGAACCTAAAAAATTTAAGATAGAGGCAAGTACCAAAAGATATACTTGTCATAGACGTTTTATTGGGATATCTGTACACTGGACTGGAGTCTTTTAAGCCAAGTCCAAATGGATCTCATGGCTATGGAATTATGTGGTTTTAGGACAAGATGTATAGTACGCCCCATTGTATGAATGCTTTAGCAAATGAAACATAATCCAGAAGCCATTCCATTAGGCTGGTTCAGGCTTACTATATGACTTTCTGAGAAAGTAGCTCCAATAGCTTTGTTTCAAGATGAACACCACATAATTATGGTCTGGCCCTACATTTTACCATTTTATGGTTTTTTGTAAGAGCCCCCTCGCTTTTTGAGGGCTTCTGGGAGACATCAGATGAGATATACACATTCTAAATATTATGGTTTATCCACACTACACAATTATATCATTTTCATACCACTTCAATTGTCCTGGCTCCATCCTATGGAATCCTGGGATTTGTAGTTTTGTGAGATACTTAGAATTCTTTAAAAGAGTGCTCTAACACTGTGGCTGAAGGGATTGTGCTAGAAAGTTAACTGCCTAAATACAACTTTGTTTTCACATATATGGTTAGGTTGAGCAGCAGAGTAGTCAAATACAGCAGCCAGATATGAATCAATGACCTAGAGTCACACTGATGGCATCTTGAGAGAGACTCCTTTATCACATATGCAGAGGAGGAAGAAGTCAAACTCAAATCCCTCCCCCAGATTACCACTTCAACTGTTTGGTCTTCAGAAAATATTATGGAAATTTACAAAGTGCCATCTAAATAATAACTTACTTTTATTCAATTGTAACAGGAGTGTCACTCTTTAGCCTTCCTACACCTTGGATTGGATTCTATTGTTAGTCCCAGCAAAAGTAGATTTACTAATCAATTGCTTAAATGTTGTACTACTTAGGTGTGTGTGTAAAATGTCTTTTAATATGATGCCTTGATGGACTAGAGACTGCAAATAAAGTTGATGGTGCTTGCATGTTGACTTAGCATGCAACAATGGAGTCAATAGATGGGACAAACCAAGATTATTCCAGCCAACATGACACTGCATGTGTGTAGCAGCTGTTGTTGTGCTGTTGTTGTTGATGTGTGCCTTCAAGTTCTTTCCAACTTATAATGAGCCTAGGGTGAAGCTATCATTGGGTTTTCTTGCCAAGATTTGTTCAGAAGGGGTTTGCCTTTGCCTTCCTCTGAAATTGAGAGAATGTGATTCACCCAAAGTCACCCAGATGCTGGGCAGGGATTCAGTACATGGTCCAATGCCCAAATCACTATCTCATGCTGGATCTCAGCAGTTGGTGTGCTTTTCTTTATTTCATTTATTTACCAGGGCAGCTGATCTGGATTGGACCTAAAGGGGATTTTTCTTCCGCAGTAATTTTAGGAGAATTTAAAAGACCAGGCCTGATGAATCAAGCCATCAGCGTTTTATCTTGTAAACCACCTTGGATCCTTTTCTGGGAGAAAGGCAGCATAAAAATGAAATAAATAAATAAACAAAATTTATTGAAAGAAACAGATTTCTGTCCCACATCCTAACAGACCAGAATCTGAACAGAGCAAGGCCCCAGGCTTACACTGTAATATAGTTTGCTAAGGTTGCCAAGTCAATACTGCAAAGTGTGTGTGCTGAGAAAATTCCATCAAGCTAACAAATTTGATAGAAATTTTGACTATAGGCTAGGCATCAGCTGGTCATGCACAGCTTCTTTTAAGGTAAACAGACATTTGCCAGTCCTTTGGTGTCATAGCAAACCAGACATACCATTCAGCCTTCACAGTTTTTCAGAAGAAAATTTCCTAAGACCAAGATACACCATTAAGAAAAGATGCAAACGTTTTTCTGGGTTAGCCCATGCACAGCCATATTAAGTTTCCCTTTCAGACCAATAAAGATATCATCTTCAAATAAAATATTCTTCTTGGATGCTCATGATCTAAGCAGGGAGCCACCTTACTCTCTAACCCAGTTTGGACTATGAGCAAACAAGCAGTTAGAAATAATCACGACTAAGTAGAGTTGGTTCTACTGTTAGGCAGAGTGAAGCAGCTAGCAGCAATTCTGGACATTATGGAAGAGTAAATTGTTTGATTTAATTTGTTTCCCATAACAAACTTTTTCATATTTAAAGATAGTTTCGTATCATTTTTCAGTCTTTTCAAATCCAGGTAAAACACAGCCTGCTTCTTCAACAGTTCCTCATGTAGCTTGGTTTCTAGACACTTTACCATCTTGGTTGCTTTCCTCTGGACAGATTACAGTTTGGTTATATCCTTCTTAAACTAGGATGTCCAAGAACTGTACATAGTACTCCAGATGAGGCCTGACTAAAACAAAAAAGAATGGTACTATTGCTTCCTTTGATATAAAATCAGGGACAATTTTTCATTAAAATGTGGAACTTGACATTTAATGTTTAATTATTGTTGAAACATACAGTCCAGACTCATATTAGTAGTTTCAGCTAGAGCAGAAACATTAAACTGAATGTTGATTGGTGAGTCACTACTTACACATATCCCATAGATTCAGTGAATCTAGTTTAGTTAGGACCATCAATAGGATTTATACGCCATATTTTAACTGCAAGGCTGTCAAGGGAGAACACAAAATAGTATACAAAAGTAAATTCAAGCTTCAGTCAACAATACAGAGGAGTAAAAACATGTGAGCAGAAACCAAACCAAATATATAACTTACTACTGGAACAAAAAGCCATGTTTATTTATTTATTTATTTATTTATTTTTCTTTATCTGATTTTGGAATGCATATTTTCCAATGATATAAAGCAAAATGATTTCTCACCCCCATTAAACAAGTTCGGAATCAATTAGTAATGTATACCTCCTGCTTAGTAGGTGGCGATTAGGAAACAAACACTCACACATACACACAAAAGTAAATATAGTCTTCTCCTAGCTCATTGTGAAGGCCCCGTTTTAGGGGCTTTCAGCATGATAGTTATGGTATAGAAAAGGGCCTTTGTGCTGGTGGCTCTACACTTAATGGTCTGGGATCTCCGCAGGGAGACTTTCATCTAATGGTTCTCCTGATTCTAATTATGTTTAGACAATATTGTAAATATTGCCTCTTAAAACAGAGGTTGTTTTGAGATCTAATTTAATGATACATTTTCTTCTGTATCCCATTGTTGATTTTGGTGGTAATAGTTTGCTTCATGAAGTAGAAAAGCAAGTTACTTGATTGAATATACCCATTTTCCTGATGGATAGCTATATGTTAATCTGATAAAGAAAACAACAACAGATGATCCTTAAATAATTGTGGACTATAATCCATGTCATTAGATGCCAAGTACTAATGGATGCCTCTGTTTTCTCCCATCAACTGTTTTGTGAATAGCACTGTTTCTAAGATGATTTTCACCCATGGTAGCTGGTGGCTCCCATGTCAGTTTAGATGATGGTAATGAATACTTTGGAAAGCTGCTTTAAAATTTGGACTATAAAATGAACAGAGGGCCTGAACAGACAGGCCAAAATAAAGCTGCTTCAGGTCACTTTGGATGTATGCTGTTTAAATGATGCATGTGTCTTAAGATGCTGGAAGCCATGCCAAAGCCATGCTCCAGTCCTAAGGACTGGAACAGAGTTTTGGCACAGCTTTTGGCCTCTTAAGATGCGTGTGTCATTTAAACAGCATACCTCCAAAGTGACCCGAAGCAGCTTTATTTTGGCTGTCTGTTCAGGCCCAGAATTTTTTGTCTCCTTGACATGGAAAGTACTACCACCACTCTTTCTATACTTGGAACATTTCATTTCCTTTTGACCTCAGTGTTTGCCTAGTCTGGTGTATGTGCATGGGTGTACATGCACATGTAGCTCAGAAAACACTACATGCATTGAATGAACTGTACTTAGTCCAAAAAAATCATATGCCATAATGCATTTATTAGGGTTAGCTGTAGTAGTATTATTGCATGGATGGAACTGCCCTAAAGATCTGTTCCAAAGTGGTGAAAACCCCTCCAAAGCACATATTTGGATGACTTAGAATGCTGTGAGAAGAACAGATAGAGGGGCAAAGTCTTTTCACATTATTATTATTCCTTCTCTTGTTGTTGTTGTTGTTGTTGTTGCTATATTTATTTATATCCTTCCTTCCTTCTGATATAAGGACTCAAGAGGGCAAACAAAAAATTTAAAACAGTACAAGTTAAAAACAAACCAAAAGCATTAAAATGTAGATACAAAGTTTAAAAACAAACACTTTTAAAAATTAAAAACATTATACATTCAGATTTAAAATGTATTAAAAACTCTATACAAACCTTAAAATCTGACTCACACAGCATTTAAAGTCCAACCCATGTCAGTTTGAGAAAGCCTAATGGCACAAGAATGATTTTATCTGCCCCCAAAAGGAGAGCAAGGATGGGGCCATCCTGGCCTCTCTAGGGAGGGAGTTCTAGAGCCCACAGCTACAGTTGTAAAGATGATATATAGGAGAAATTACTAGATAACCAGTTTGTTTTGTCTGCTTGGATGTAATCCTGCTTCCAATAATTTGAATTCATAAGAATCAGAGAATCTTGTGCCTGCCAGATGTTTTGGACTATAACCCCTGTAAAAATGAGTTTTGGTCATGCTAGCTGGAGCTAATGGGAGCTGTAGTCTAAAATGTCTGGGGGGGAACTATATTACTTAGCTCTGGGACCAGAAGCAGATTTCTATGGATGGAACCTGTATGTTTAGTTCAATAACATTTTATCAAGCTACTTCACTCTCTCAGCAGAAACCTGGATGTTGAGAACTACCAGTAATCTGCAATTGAAACATAAAGGCATCAGGCCAGGTAAAATGTTCCACGTATGTTGGGCTTGATCTAAGTTCCTGTAATGCTTTACCAGTTGTTCTGTCTGGACTGATAACAATATTTTTGAGTGTGATCTAACTAAACAAGATAGTTTTCTCCAGTGAAAAAGCAGAGGACACCAAGGGTTTAATAATACTGGTAGGGAAAAACAAAACTTAAAAGGAAAAAAAATACATCAAGATCTTCTTAGGACATCTAGTTCCTAATTTTGAGAGGCAAATAGCTCTGACTAATAGGTATATTTGGCTAGCACTGTTTCAATGTTTTTAATACTTGCTGCAGCTTAGATGCTTCATGAAAAATAAACTGCAGCTTTGCAATGTAAAGACAGCTTTTTAATAGTTGGTAGACATAAAGCACCACTGAAAGGAGGGGTGCTGGAATAAATGTGGGGTTAATAGAATGTTATTGGAATTGTTTTAAATTATTGTTTTAATTGGAATTGTTTTAAATTATGTGTGTGTATAATTTTACGAGAAAGAAAGAATTTAATTGTTCTGCTTTCCACAAGGTCACAGTGGAAAATTTGGCTTTTCCATAAGCAGCTCATGGAGGAAAGATTCTGAAGTATCCCTGCACTTGGTCAAAATGAACCTCTCAAAGGGCATCCAAGTATTTCACCTAAGATGATTGTCTGCTGTTTGGTTCTTCTACTATACTATTCTGTGCATTCACCATCTCTACTGTACAGCTTGGTGTGTACTGTATTGGTGTCTGTGTCCTCATTTATTTCAGGAGAGGGAGCATACCCATCTGCCCAAAAGCATTTGTTTGAGAATCCAGTTCCTCTGCTGTAATGAGTATGGATGTCCTTGCAGGCCTGTAAATGCAGTGTATGTACTGGAGTGTAATTCTTCACTAATTCAGTTCTGGAAGGAAGCAATGAATAACTTTAGTGATGTTCCTCAGGCTTAAAATAAGTGTTCAAACACTGTACAGTTTTCAAAGACTATTTACAGTACATCTGCACAAAATTTGCACATGATTTCTTCCCAGCAAGATAGACCATTTTCTGCACAGAAAACAACATTTTTGGGCAAAATTATTTATTTTCTGTGAAGAAAATACTATTTCCTGTGCAGAAAATGATATGTTGTGCTCAAAAATACCGTGTGCGAATTTTGTGCAGAATCTTCCTGGACTGTGAAGATTCTCATAAATTCAAAATTATTGTCATCTCAGTTTCCTGATCCTTCAGAAACATGCTTTTCAACCCTTTCCCAAATATCATTGAATATTCTTCCCATTCTAGTATGTATTAGAAAGATGACACACATTATTAATCAGGGTAATCAGAGAGTGTTCAGAGGCAAGTATAAACAGGACTTGATATAAAAAGAAATTCAAAAAAATATTTTGGCTGCAGCATGGCTTTAGCTCCCTCAGCCTTGCTCCTTGAAAAGGAACAGAAAACAAATTTTAATTAAGTGAGATTTTGAAAATGTGGTCTGTGAGATTATTAACAAAAGTGCTCATGCGTCTTCGCATTAATGGGAGGAAATAGTTGTCAGCGCAACTGCTGGGGTCCAACAACCACTGTCAGCAACTCAAACGAGTCCTGGGGTTAAATCGGACCCTTGTAGCAGAGCTGGCAATTTCCAGAAGCTGAAGCATGGCTCCAAAGTCCAATTCGGATGACAGCAACTGGATGTCTTCCAGGAACTGCAGCAATGCAGGAACCTCCAGGGACACACAGCAAACCGATGCTGTAGCTTCTTCTGATAAACCACCAGAGAAACAAAGTCCCCAAAGTGCTCTTTATTAACAGTGCTATTATACAAAACCAGATCTCTAAAACTCCAAACATACCAATCCAACTCCTACTTCAAACCCACAAAACATCCCTTGCAACCCCTGGGTTTATATAGTCTCCAGACCATGTGGTCTCTCAAACCCAGTGAGTTCAGGTGTGTAACCATGTCATGTGTCTCCTGTGCAATCCAGACACATGTTTCATCATCCATGGCTACATGCACTTGGACACTGAAGTGTCCTTGAGCCAATGAGCTTCAGCTGTGCTGATCAGCTTTGCCACTCTGCTGAAGGCTCATGGCCAAACACACACACATCAAGCATTTCCCTGTGTGCTGTGGTTTAACCCTTCAGATCCCTGGCAATAGTGAGCATCAGAATGTTTGTTTTTCTTTTTTCCCCCAGAGTGTCTGTAAGTAAATGCACACAATTAACTCAGAAAATAAACACAAACTGGAGTTAATCAACAAGAAAAAGGTGCAAAAATCCACATATTAAGAAAACATCATTAATATGTACAGAGAAGTGGTTACCAAGATACCCACTTATCTGCTGCACTTTTTTGGTGAATGACGGGTGGCTGTCTATCCATATGGTCCCTGCAAGTGTCTCTTCTGAATCACTCTGTGGGCACAAGTTTCTCTGTGGTCAGAATGAGCAACTTGTGCCCTCAGCAGCAATGCTGCCTGGCTCACAAGAACCACGTGAGAAAGCAGCTGCATATCACTGAAAACTTGCAACAGGTAAGCAAGGATTTCAGGGGATTTCAGGGCCAGAATACTCCAGGGGCGGCATGGAGTGTTCTAGCAAATGGAGATGAGCCCTAATCATCTGTAGCCTATTTTATCCCAACAAATGCCATTTGTGTCATTTTGCTGAGCACAGCCCCAATCACCACTGAAACTATACATGGGTAATTATTTACTCTGTGATTGTTGCATTTTTGGTGCTTGGAATGGGAAGAATCATATATGGAGTTTTCTGCACTATACAAAACAGCATGGCTGACTGGCTACTATGGAACTTGACCAGAATGTGTGAGAGCCATAATTTACTGATCCACATCAGACATCAACATATCTTGCACCAGCCCTGGACATTTGTACATTGCTAGAGTCCATTTAGAAGACCCTCAGTAAATAACAGCTTGTTTTAAATGTTTAACAATATAGCCAAAATGCAATAATTTCCATTTTTATATGCTAAACATATTGGTTGACTTTTGTTTCAGAGACCAAACATAGTCCTTGTCAATCTCCTGATTATTTGAATAAACTCCTCAGGCCCACTCAACTGGATTGATACCTGTGCCCAATTGTCATTGTGTCTGAACTTTCAGTTTGCTACCAACTCCAAGTACATTTGTATTTGTCCAACACAGTATGCAGAAAAGTTTCAGAAGTTAACAAGTCCAGAGGAAATAGGTAGGTTCAAGGAATTCAGTGGCAAGGGTAATACTGCTTGAATCATTCCATTTCAGCACTCTTTTATAGCACTCATTTTTATGCCCAAGGGCCTGGACAAATGCAGTCAACCCATACAGCTGCTCTTATGCCAGAGAGCTGACCCCACATTCAGCAAGCAAGAAATTGTGAGCACATCTTGGAAAAATTACTTTTTTGAGCCACATGTCCCTCTGTCAACATGACTAGTGGCCGGGGGATTCTGTGAGCTGTGATCCAAATAAATATTGTTTCCAAATTCTTGCTGTGAACAGTTGCAGGGACTTTGTTTAAAAGAAGAAGAGTCGGCAAAGATACTTGTGCACAAAACAGTATTCTGAAAAATGCAAACCCTTTGGATAATTTGAAACATGTTTTTAAATAGAGATCTCTGAGTAGATTTCTGGTAGTGGGAAAATAGAATGCATAGTCTATTATCACACTAAGTGGCAGCCTATTATCAGATTGACCTACTGACCTAGAAAACGAAGACTGGTACATAAACATGTTCTAGGTTTCCTGACAGAACAATCCTATCCACATCTATTCAGAAATAAGTCTCACTGGGTGCTACCGGTCTTAATCCCAAATTGGTACAGCCACTTGGAATGCTACCCCCTTTTTTTGTGACAGAAAGACAGGATAGGAATGTAATAAATAAACAAGCCAAACAAGATGGTAGTTCTGTTAGTAGTTGATTTGCCTAACTCTTGTTTTCAATCCAGCCTAAAGTGTTTTATTCCTCACAAAGGAACAAGTTCCTCCTCCAAAGTAAGCCCTGGTGCAACAGTTCTTAAGCATGCAAAGTGCAGATCACTTTTAGAGGTTTACTCAAAAGTAAAGCTGGTGCAGCAGTTTTCAGGCGGGCAAAGCACAGCTCAAAGCATATGAAGAGCAGGGTATTTAAAATGTAAGCTCCACATTTAAAAAGCAGCATATTTAACACTTAAACGTCTTTCAGTGGCCCTGAACAGAGATAAGTATGGGCTTTGCTGCTTAGGAAGCCATCTCTTTGACCCAATATGGACCCCAAAGGTTTATTTCCTCCGTAATTCAGTGGATTAGCTGGCTGCAGGGGAAAGTGGATGAGATTTCCACAACCCACAGCCAAAGGCCATGTATGGTCCATGGGTTTTATACAAACAAGAAGAGATACTAAAATTACTCTAGTTAATTTATTTATTTTTTAAATGAAAAGCTTCAAAAGTAGTGACTGAAGGTGGTAGCATCTTTGTGTACATTTATGGGTCATGTTGTAAGCATGAATATTATTATGCTTCTTTCTGTTGGTTTAGTGTTCATTCATCAGTTATGTTATCGTTTCTGGATGTCTACAGCAAAGCATGATGCCACCCCATGCAATGATTTTCTTAGGTGATGAGCTCACTCTGTCACATGCAAAGTCATTGACAAAATGGTTGTGTTCTCCTTTAGTGCCAGTTACAGTTTTGCAAGCTTGTGTAACTTATTAATGTACTTCTTTTGTACTAGTTCTCTATAACTCCTTGTCAACTAATGAGTCTCTTTCAAACTTCATTCGTAAGTAATGTATGCAGTATTGTTTCATTAACAGTCTCCAGTTAATAAATGCTATAAAGATGCGGAATGGAAACTCATTAAGCCCATTTCTTGACTTCTTTTGTCCTAATCAAATTAATGGGTGATGTTGCTGTTGTTGAAGATAATACAAGACATACAGTGAATGAAAAACATATTTGCTCTCAAAACCAAATTCTGTGATGCATAAAGTGTACCAGTTTGTAAAATTAAACAAAAATGTGTGTGTGTGTGTGTGTGTGTGTGTGTGAAGGTGGATGACCACTGCCTGTGTGGTGAAAAGTTTCAGATGGCTTTGAAAAAAGAAGAGAGTACCAAAATAAACAAATAGTACAGGGGAAAACGTGGGGAGACAGAAACTAGGTGGTCAGAATCGTGGTCAAATATATAACACAAAAATCTCACTTGCCCAATATCTTTGGGTGAAAGAACAAAAACATTTTGCTGGATCCAAAGGTCTAATATGCACTGAAGAAATAATTCACTTTGACACCTCTTTAACTGTCATGGCTCAATGCTATGGGATCCTGGGATTTGTAATTTGTTGTAGCACCAGAGCTCTCTGACAGAGAAGGCTAAATACTTCTCAAAACTACAAATTCCAGAATTCCATTCTGCAGTGCCATAGAAACATCACTTTGGATAAAGAGGACTTATCCCTGGAGGAAGTGGAGATAATTTCTCCTCAGTTCTTTCTCCCCTCTGCAAGTCCTACCACTCTTTGCCCCACTGTTTTGGAGGACTCCCCCCAAACCTTTGGAACAGATTTTGGGAGGCAAAGGGGAGGGGACTACAGAGTTTGACTAGATGATTAAAATACTTCTCATTTGACTAGAATGTGATCTGGCCACATGGAAACACAACCAGGAATTCCCCCAGGAAACACAACTTCCAAAGTGTCTGTTTGTGAACTGGTGGTAGCTCCATTTTGAAGCATGTGTGCATTTCAGTGCCTATGTGCTGAGGTGCCCATATATATTTGTTCTGTTCTTTTTTTGTGAACCAACAGCTTTTAAAAAAGCTATGCAGACCCAACAGCTTTTAAAACAGCATTTAAAAAAAGGAAGCTAGGTGCATATAGGGCTTGGCTATTCGCCTGAGCTTTTTTTAAAATAGTAGATTTTTTTCTGAATTTTTTTCTTTGACATAAGTAGTTATGGCCAAAGCTCACAGCTCATGGCAAATGAAGGGTGGCAGAGGCATTTCCTGGAGACATCAAGAGACGCCGGATCTCATTGTCTTGTCTGGTGAGGAAAAAGTGCAACAACAGCTCTGGCAGTGCCATCACAATATTGTCACAATATTGATATTTTTGAAAAAATTGACTCTGATATGATGACATCTCCTGGCCCCATGTCCATGAAGCCAGTGCACATGTCTTCTGTGCTGGGAAATATCAAGCACATCACAAACCAGGATCATGGTTTGCAACAAGGCCAACAAAACTATGCAGTATCCAATGCATCCTCCATGTCATCTTGTTCACTAGCCAGAGACTACATGCACCAATGACACCAACAGAAATATGTGAGAATAGAAGCAAAAGCGCATATGTCCGTATCCTTGATGAACAGCTAAAAAATAATAATAATGTGCAGCAGCCAGATTATTAGTGGCAATGTCATAATGATGTTATGTGTGTCTGCTTAATTTGAATACTGTAGATGCAAATATGTGTAGGAGAAATGAAGACCATTAAACATTGATGTGAATGTACAAAAATTCACAGCAATTCACATTAGGCACTTACTGTAGACTAGCCCCAGCAGAGAAGAGAATAGATGAAGATGAGGCCCTTCTCTGCTTGGCCAGTGGAAAAACCAGATTGAGAGGCACATATATTTTATCCATCTTGAAACTAATTAATCTATAGACACATTGGCTTTCCTTTGTCCATTTCTTTGGACTATATCTGCTTTTGTCTCAGGCTCATAAAAAACCCTATATTTTGTACATAACTAGGGATGGATATAATTAAGCTTATCGCATGGCACTTGCAGGAATGGGAACGGAACTGAATGAGGGAAAAATGTGTGTTACCACATGGGAGAATGCTGCCAGGAGGTACCCAATGCCACCAGGAGTCCCCAAGCCATTCCCCACCCATTTGTAGCAGCCAATGTTGAAGGATGATTTTGAACTGCCATGGAACGGCTGGGGAATGGCTTGGGTACTCCTGGTGGCATCAGTGGCATTCTCCTGTGTGGTAACACATGTTTTCCCACCATTCCATTCCATTCATTCCCATTCCTGCAAGTGCCATGTAATAACCTTAAATATTTGAAAATATATTTTGAAAAAAATGATTGAAAAAAATATGTTTCTTGAGAGTTGAGAAACCCTGAAAAGAAATGTCCTGGTCTGATCTTTGCAATTTGGAACTTAATTCTGTGAAAAAAAATTGCACATATTTGTTTTGTGCAGAAAGTGCTATATTCAGTAGAGCAAAGTGTCTTTTCTGCACAAAAAGTACTATGAGAAATACTATTTTCTGCACAGAAACGTCTCTTTCCTGCACAGAAAATGTTACAACCAAGTGTAAATTTTGTGTCAAGTGAATCTTGACTTGTGAATAGCCTTAAAAATGACGCTGCTTTCAAAGACTTTCTCATAGTAGGAAGAAAAATTGTGGCTGGGGTCCTTTAACATTACATAATTATAGAACTGTAATTCCTAATAATAATAATAATAATAATAATAATAATAATAATAATAATAATAATTTCTTACTTGCCTCTCCCCATGAGGATGAACAGATACATCACATCAGTTAAGACACATCAGTTAAAATACACATCAATTTAAAATGACATGCATACAATTTAAAAGGACAAGTTATAGACATATTAACTGCCATGACTGTATCCTATGTAATCCTGGGGCTTGTCATTAAGTGAGGCACTATAGCTCCCTGGATGAGAATTCTAAATGCACCTCCCTGAACTACAAATCCCTGGATACCATAGGATATTGCTATGTCAATGAAAGTGAGTTATAGTGCAACTGTGTAGCATGAGAGGGCCCCTGGTGAAGTACTTAGAATTTGCTGCAGCACTAGAACTCTCTAGCTGTTCTAATTTTAGAGGGTAGATATACTCAGAGGAAAAAAATGGATGGTGTGGAGTGGCTAGGTGCCTTTTCCCCAGAGAGGTTTCAGGACACTCAGCAATGGCTTTCAAGTGGCTACAGTTGGTCTGACAGAAGGTATGTGTCTTGCTGGCAATAGTACAGCTAATTGAGCATGATGAAACAGTGAAAAGAACTGATGAGGAACAAATATAGGCAGGCAACCTACTTTAATGCCAGAAACAATTCCATCAGGTGGAAATGGAATGCATACATGGAAAACAGAGAACATCCACATTGATTTCACATTACAAAGGCACAAGCATGATGCTGTTCTTCAAAACAAACCCTTTGATATAATATAATATGGAAAATGAAGCTTGTTTTCTTAATTGAGGCAAATGCCAAATTCCAACTATGGTTGTCTTTATGAGGTGATATCAACAAATGACTGACTGTCCTCTTTCTTTTACTAGATTCAGAAGATCCAGATGGAGAAACTGGTGTGTAGCAGTTTGAATATTTTTTCATTGATGAAATGGCTCAGCATTTATAGTATGCTCCAAGCAAGAGCTAACCCGCCTCTAGTTAGTAATTATTACATTGGTTTGTTCTATGCCTTTAAGTTGTTTCCAACTTATGGTGACCTTAAGGCAAATTCATTATGGGGTTTTCTTGGCAAGAATTGCTCAGAGGGGTTTTGCCATTGCCTTCCTCTGGAGCTGAGAGAGTGTGATCTGCCCAAAGTCAGCCAGTGAGTTTCCATTGTCAAGCGGAGACTTGAACCCTGGTATCCAGAGTTGTAGTCCTACATCCAAACCACTATATCACACTGCTTCTAAATTATTACATATTAACTAAAAAAAGACCTGTGTGTTTACAGGTGAAAGAGTTTCATGTGCCATTATTGCTGGTATACAAGTCTAAATTCACAACAGACACATCAAAACCATAAAACTATTTCTTGTTATGACAAGAACAAAAATATGAATTTTTTTTTAAAAAAACGTTAATTCCACTTGATTGTGTAACTACTGTAACAGTTCAGAAGCCTTAACCAGCCTAATACTTAAAAATGTCCCCATTTGAGCAGTATTATGCTATGCTGTAGTGCTTACAAGTACAACAGGATTCCAGGGTTAAACAGCCAAACTTTGTTTTTTAGACCCTATGTTTAATTAAACCAGCCTGTGAGCATAGCAGAAAAAATTGCCTTTCATGTTTTGAAGATGGTCCAGTGTGTATTCCACATGGGACCCAGTGTGTGGTCCTTTCATGGTCAGAAAACAAAGTCCTTCTCATGTCTCCCTCTTTTTCCAAGGATAAGCAACAAGTTGGCTGGATATCCTGTCCAAATGTGGGTATATTATAGGGTTTTTTTTGGTAGATTCATATTGAAAAGGATTAGTGTCCTGTGCTGAATGCTGTACAGTGGTAATAGATAGTTCATCACTGGCTCATTCAATGATATAGTGGAGCTTGGGATCACTGGCACTTTTTAGTGTGCCTGAATTGCAATGTCATCAGCACTTCTCCCCTGGATTAACTCTGTTGTGATGTAAAAGATTTTTGGGGGTTCAGTCCAGAATAGGTAATCCACTTTATTTTCAGGTGGCTCAGTCCTTAATAAGCTATTAGTTTTCTAAAAGACATGTTCATGTTGAAAATGACTGCTGCTTGTTGTGGTTTGTTAAGATGGCTTATCCTTTAGACTCTGCTTGGAGGGATGGCTATAATGATAAACCTATGTACTTTACCACTACACTACTTTGCCCATTTCATCCCTTGACATTAATGGAAAGTCAAGTCTCAAATAGAGATCTCCCATTTTTCAACTGCAGCTATCATCCTCAAGATCATACCTTGGCAAGAGAAGGTTGGCTACCAGGTGATTAAATAGCCACAGCAGCTATGAATACAATGATACAGCGCAGAAGAGTTGTGATCTGTCTTGGTGGAAAGTAGGATTCCTGGTTGGACACAAGATAGGGCTCCTGCAACTTTAATCCTGACAGATTATGGAGCAAGACAAGATATTCCAAAACTTTATCACACCGGGGAAAATAAGGGGATTCAAAAGGCAATATCCAGGGAAAGTTGCACGATTACCGCACACATGATTATTACACATATCACAATTAGAGAGGGTTTATCCTGAGAATAACCAGGGAATAACCAGCAACAAATCATGTGATAATCATAGCTGCGATTGTGTGACTTTCCGTAGATAATGCCTTTTGAATCCCCCAATACCCCCATGTAATAATGTCCTCTGTCAAGCAGGACAAAGGCCTTAGCCTCTCTTTCAGCTGCAGCTGTCCATTCCCATCCCCTACAAATACGGGGACTAATTTTCTTTAGTCCCCATATTTGTAGCTTTGTATAAAATAAGATACTGAAAATAATTCATGGGCGGGTTACAGACGGGCAAAAAGGGGTGTGCTCATGACATCATGAAGGTATAGCCTTTAGACGGCCCTTACCTGAATGCCGCCATGAACGTGCCGCCTGCACGCCCCAAGCGGGAAGAAGCGGCATTAAAAAGGTGCCGCTTTTTTCCGCTTCTTTTTGATAAGCGGCGTACATGCGCATCTCCGTATATAAGCTGCTGCACCGGTACGCCAGAATTGTTACGCCACTAATTTAAGTTGCCCATTTAAAAGCTCCGTGTCTGCTGCGTCGCATAATGAGTCGGGGTCCTGGAACATGTGCAGTTTGCACCGAGGCTCTAATTAGAGCGTCAGATGCCATGCAGATGTGGAAGCTGCAGCACAGCTGCACTCTATTTTAATGCTCGTAACCCTAACCCTAGAGCAACATGTACGCATGCACTGCTAGAATTGTGGAAAGTTTGGAATTTAAAGTGAAACCCTACACACATTCCTGCGCCATTTTCACCTAACAATAAAAAACACTAAAACTTTAAATATTTACATATATACAAGGGAGGTGATGGGGGATGGCAGGGGGACAGCAGTGGCAGTGGTGGCAGCGGCAACAGCTGTGGCTGTGCATTGCAGATTCAGCAAGAGCATGGGGACCAAAGGAGAGGAGGCATCCATGATGCTGGTGAGACTGGCAACGTGCAAGTGGACAAGGATGTCATCACCAGCTGGCAGGAGGCCACCTTTGTTCTTGGGTAGGGCGGGGGAAAAGTTTAAAGGGGCCTGGGCACTTTAAATGTGCACATACGCTTTCTGCCGCCAGTGCTGACCGCCGCAGCTGCGCAGCTGCGCAGCTGCGCATCCGCCAGCTGGCAAAAGAAAAAAAAGCCGAGTTTTTGGCCGCCCGTGCGGAAGCTGCCTCTCTCTTTGCAGCGTCCTGCAAGGCGGCGGTATGGAAGCTGCGGGTAAGAAACGGCCCCAGGTGAGCCGTCTTCACTACCCTCAGTGTGGAAGCCCCATCCACCTTAGCCACGCCCCCAGGGCGGGCGGTCTGGAGTCTGCGTATTCAGGGGAAGACACCTTCAAGATGTCTTCCCCTGCCCGTCTGTAACCCGCCACAGTTAGAACTATGTTCTAACATAATTAGAACATATTTTCTATGTTCACATTCCTTGGTAACATTATCTGACCCTTTTCTTTGGATTCCTCAGCTTGATTGACATTTTTTCCTGTTTGTTTTAAGCATTTCTGTGGGGATGTTCTCAAACCCTGGTGCTTTGCCCTCTTTGATCTTAGAAATGAGCCTATTAATTTCAGGAATGTTAACAGGGGGCCAATCAGGGAGACTCTGCAATGATATTTGTGAATTCCAATATCTAGTGTGTCTTACCATATACAAACTAGTAAAATAAGATTCCCAGATTTTAACAGGAATATATGAGTCTATTAACCCTCCTTTATTATCTAACCCCTTGGACACAGTCTTCCAGAAAGTGACTGAATCATGTGACCTTGCTGCATTGATTAATTTTTGATTAATAAAAAATATATTCTTACCTCAAGAAGAAGAGCCCTCCCTTCGTGCCAACTGTCATCATCAGACCTGGGAGGGAGTGAAAAAGACAGACCCAATTCCATCAGGTCAAGCTGTGAATTCTGTGACTTGCGTCACTCTCTTTTATCTTATCTTATCTTATTGTATTGTATTTTATTGTATTCTCTGAATTTTTATTGCTGTAACCCACCCGGATTCCTTGTGATTGGGCAGGCTATAAATAAATAAATAATATTGTTGTTGTTGTTGTTGTTGTTGTTGTTGTTGTTGTTAAGGGTACAGAGAATGTGCAGTCCCAGATATAGATAGACTGCAGAGCTTGGGAGGCAAGCAACAGATCAGACTGTGCTATGCCAAGTCAAGAGGTAAGTTAAGTGTATTCAGAAATACTTTCCTTTCTACCGCTGGGCAGACTTTCAAACTTGAGTGTTCTACTCTGATTTGTGTGATCAAAGCTGGACATATCTGAGGTAGGAATCAGGATGATGGGTGTTTAATAGCATCCCTGCTAACCACCCACTTTTCAATGGACTGAAATTATGTTTGAGGCCACCCTGGTTTTATTGACCTTGAAACTACTCCAGGGCTAGAAAGTGACTGAGTAGCCAGCTGCAAGCATCCCCCTCCTCTGTGTGTATGTTTGTATGTGCATGCATACTTTTAAATTCTCATCTTTTGGAATTATCCTTCCAAGGTGGTGCCTCAAGAGATGAGAGAATAGTCAGTGTTTGCACTCTGGGGTGGTCAACCCACAATTGAATGTTTTGCCAGCTTCAGAGCTCATGGCCACAAATGGAACAGCTTCCATAATTACAAGGGGCTGTTCCTCTAATCTAAGGTTAATAAATGTTAGATAAAAGATAAATATGTTTCCCACAAGCATTTCCTGGAGCCAAAAGATGCTATATGCTTTCATCTTCTTCAACTACTCTTATTTAGACAGTAAAGCAAACTTATGATGACAATTGGGGGGGGGGAGAAAAAAGAGAATTTCATCATGGTGTTACAAATAATCAGTGCTTTTAAACACACCTTTTGCATTGAAATGAAGGCATTTTATTTACACTTTATTTCAAATAAACAAGTAATTTATGCCCCCAGCCAGAATGCTGTTAAGTTCTTTTCATCTCTTCTCTTGGGTTTGATTCTGAATGAGTCTACATGGGGTGTAGCTATGTGGGTGAGCGGGTGGCAAAATGAAACAGAAATTTCAAGTATTGCAGAGAGTGAGACATTGGAAATTGTTCATACCTAGAATTCTAGATTTGCTGTATTCATGTTACCTTGCCCACTTTGGCTTCTTCTTTTTGTTGGATGCCTTAACTGTATTCCTAAATTCTCAAGTGAATCTTTAAGTTACTACAATGCTAGAAATTTGGGAACTGAAGGAAAATTTAATTGAGGGTTGAAAATGCTTATAGTGGGGCAATGGTTACATGTTGCTGTCCTTCCTATAGCTACATCCCTGGGTTCACTGTGGATCTGGAACTCCTGATGCGTGAGCTAACAAAGCAAACTTTAAAGAATTATTCTGTGTCTGTTCATCGGAGAGAAAAATAAATAAGGAACCTTGCAGAGACACAGCTGCTTCCCCCCCCCCCCCTTTTTCCCTTTCCATTTAACACCTATGCATTTGCTCATTTTTGTGCTGAGCATGAGAATATATTGTTTTAAACTTTAGTGTAGTTTATATGAGACACAGTATAGTCTCCAAGATTAATAAGCATGTGGAAAAGGCCTTGCCTTACTCAGTTAAGACCATTTACTACTAGGGTTTGTTTTTTGGGGGAAAGCCTCCCTTTATTTTCCACGACTAAATAAAACCCCTTCATGCTTTTTCTTGAGCTTTTTGTTTGTGTGCACTTTTCATCCATTTTCATAACTACACTGGGATGATTCAGTCTTCGTTGATCTGTTTTCCCCCCTCTCTTTACAGAATGAGTCTTAAAATTTGATCTTGCTTAGGCACCCCCTGCAAGGCAGATCAGTGTTGACAAATTATGCTGATGACGCTAGACCATATAATTTCAGAATCATTTGTGGTCTAAAGGCAGTCCTGAACTTGGTGGATTATTTTAAATATAATCACAGAAAATAAACCACAGTTACAAAAAAACGATAGTGTTATTTGTTATTCCTATTGCTTGCTAGAGAAAACTGGGCTGACTTCTGCTGATTTAGAGTTTTCTCTTTTGATATTATGAAACTTCCATGCTGCTGTTACTCTTTAAAGGTATTAGGCCTGACAAATTTCAGACCAACATGATAAAGGAAGAAAAGAAACATTCCCACACTGACCTGTTTAGATGAAGCTCAGGGCCAAAACAGTTGAAACTTGAGCCCAATCTGTACTCCAAGGTGATAATCTGGAATTAAAAAAAGGCAAAAAACCACAGGAAAGTTAGAAATGGAAAACATTAATGCATGAAAAACTTTCTCTTCCTATATGACCTGTCCAATTTTTAAGATCTTAAGGGCAGGGCTTTTTCTCAGACCCACCACCATCACGAGCAGATTTGTTGAGGACATAGAAGGGAACTTAGAACTTTATCGCACCCATTTTTGTCTCCATTACGGGTACAGAAAGTGGACGCTCGTGTGCGTCCATGACCTGTCAAAAACTGACTTTACCACATGCTGAAGCATCCTCCAAAAGGCCCCGTTCTGTCCCCCGGCACCAAGCCGTCCCTGTTCAGTGCTGAGGTGTGTGAAATATTCTGGTCAGAAGTCTTCCGACCGAGCAAAATGGCGCCCGTCAGCCCTGAACCGGGATGGCTTGGCGCCGGGGAATGGAATGGGGCCTTTTGGAGGACGCTTCAGCTTGTGGTAAAATCAGTTTTTGACAAGTCGTGTGCACCAAGGAGCATCCACTTTCCGTACCCATAACGGAGACAAAAACTGGTGCGATAAAGTTCTTAGTTGGTGCCTGCTCCCAGGTTGTGGAAGTCCCTTCCATGGCAAATACACTTGGCCCCTCTCTGTCTTCTTTCTGCTGACAGGCAAATACTTTTTTTATTTAGGCAGGCCTTTGGCTCTTAACTCACATGGCAGAAATATACTTGTATCTTTTTTTATTATGTTTTAAACACGTTTCGAATTGTCTTAACTTTGTCCTTTTAGTAGAATTTTTATTGAATTGTTTTCTAACTTTTGTATAATACGATTTTAGTTGTATTTTGTTTTAATTTGTTGTAAGCTGACTTGGGTCCTGGGGTTGAGAGAAAGGCAGGCTGTATACTGAAAACATAAACAAACACTGTCTGTCATCCTTTTGTATAATGCTATAGAATCCTGGGATTTCTAGTTTTGTAAGATATTTAGATTTGTCTGTTAGAGTACACTGGTGTGCCACAACAAACCAAAAATCCCAGAATTCCATAGCACTGAGCCATGGCAGTTAAAGTAGTGCCAAACTGCATTATTTCTGCAGTACAGATGCAGCCATATTGGTCTCCCTATGTTGATGGTGAAAGCCTGCAATCAAAATGTAATGCCATTCAAGGAAACTCAGTTATAGACTGTGCCTGAAGTGGAACAGAGGTGGATCTATTGTCACTGGAGCAGAGAGTACACTCTTGAGTTTATGCCCACTCTTCTCACAGCTGCTCCAGTTGTACAGAAGCTCTGTCATGAATATAGCACAGTTCCTGGATGGCTCTAATACAACCCAGAGCAACAGTGGGAGGAGTGCCTATAAAATTGACAGTTGATTCACTGGTTCCCACAGCAAAGGATCTACTGCATGACCTAGGGTAGAAATAATGCAGTTTGACACTTTTAACTGTCAAGCCTTCATCATACAGAATCCTGGAATACGTAGTTTGGTGAGGTTCTCAGCACTCTTTGGCAGAGAAATTTAAAGACCTTGTAAAAATACAAATTCCAAGATTCCATAGAATGGAGTTGCACCACTTAATAGTGTTGTCAAACTGCATTATTTCCACAATGTAGATGCAGGCCCAACTGGGAATCTTGTTTTAGCAAGGCTCTATAATTCACAGTGTTAGCACACCTTCCATAACCCGTGCTGTGTTTTGGAGTCCCCATATTTCATATCTCATATGTAGAGACAGCATGTTCTTGAGAGACTGGTGACCTTTCAGGAACACAAGGTCAGGTTCCCAAGGGAAAAGAAGTATGACCCAAGTGCACATGCACATCCAGGTAATAAGACCATCAAATCTAAATGGGTGTACTAAATGCTCTTTCCTTACCCCAAGTCATCTGCATTTCTTCTTCCATCCTGAGATAAAGCATCTTCTTGCACCCAAAGCAGTAAGCCAACTTCCCTGCCTGCCTCCTGTTGTGCTCTCTGCCAAACTTTCCTTTCCATCCATCCTGGGGATATCTGATTCAATTGCTGGTTTTGTCACACTAAAATTAAAGGCATCAACCAGTCCAGAAACTCATTGCCGATTCCTGGGAAAGGACATTCAGCTTTTGTTATCTGACAATACAGCTCACTGCCTGGGGCTAGATTTTAGGTATAAGTATGGGTCTCAGAAACCTTGTCTGCACATACAGCTGGCATACACCTCTGCACTCAGTGTATGTTCTGTGTTGCCCTCAGACCCCCCCCCCCGACTGAGCCACCCTAGCTTTCCACGGTCTACTCATTGGGCAGATAATCATCACACCCCTGCAAACCCCTCAAACTCCACTATCCTGTTTCCATATTGGTTAGCTCTGCATGCTGTGTCAGTTTTAATTGCTATGCTGTGTGTGATTGCACTCTGCATTTTTTCTAAATAATCAAAACCTGGCGTTTCCCCCAAATTTAAAGTAACTCTGGTAGTTGGTGGGGACCCCCACCTTTCCTCCTCTTTTCTTTTGGTAACAAATGAACCATTACTTTTTTGGAACACAACTCCCCAAATTTCCAGAATCTCCAAGAATTGTAATGCTGCCCAGGAGATTCTAGGAGTTATAGAAGGAAAAAAGTAACAGTTACAATGTGAGGTCAAAGGCTTTCACAGCAAGAATTCATAGGTTTTTGTGGGTTTTTCAGGCTATGTGGCCTTGTTTTGGAAGAACTTATTTCTGATGTTTCGTCAGGATCTGTGACTGGCATCTTTGCTGGACTGCTTTTGGGACATGGAAAGCACATCTTCTTTCTATTGTTCTCACCTCTCCAGTCTCGATGTTCTGGTTGACATGTGACAATCCCCCCCCCCTCCATATTTCTTATAACTTTACAACTACTATTCGACAGAAAACATTGAGCTTAAAAAAGAGGAGATGACAATTTGGTATGTGCTGACAGTAATTAACTAATTAAAAACAGACTGGAAGAAATATTTTAAACACTACAAACCCAAGGCTTGGGGATTCTGCTAATCTAATCCCCCAAAAGTAAAATGTCCAAGCTGTGTTTAAAATGTAACCACAACAAATACTCTTTAAAGGGAGATGTTCAACAATTCAGTCTTTACTAGGCTGGCCTTTAAACCTGGTTGGGAACCTTGCCATTCCTACTGAAACCTCTTTACTCCAATCTGAAAGGAAGCTCCTGTCAACAACTCCAATTTAAACTACCAGGGGAAACCCAAAATATTTTAGTGCTGCAACCTTGTTCACTATATCAAGTCACTCACAGACTATTTTGTACCCTCAGTCACTATTGATGAGTTCTAACCGCCCTCCATGCTTGAAGTCTTATCTCTAGAGCCCCCGTATTTCAAATCTGACATTTTAAAATATATTTATATTAAATAGAGTGAGAACTCAGTGATTTATTAAGCACTGCATTTTGCTTTTAAGTAGTGCGGAAAAGTGGAAATAATCAGGTCTTAACAGAGCCATTTACAATTATTTTTCCTCCTCAAATTCATTCAGCTTGCAGTTCAGCCTGGTCTGTTAGAGAGCTCTGGTGTCTCACAAAACTACAAATCCCAGAATTCTGTTGGAGAGAGTCATGGCAGCTAAAGTGGTGTCAAATTGTTTTAAATCCATAGTGTAACTACTGCACCTCTTGTTATTTGTATGGTGGCTAATTTCATCTTACATGCATACTACTAGTTCTGCTCCCTCTCTGCTCTGGGGACCTTTTCCAACATTTGGATTTAGCAGTACTAAATTGTGTGACATTCCTAGGGCTCATTCCCACTTACATTTAAACTAGTTTGCATTCTATGTTGGTAAATCAATTCCAAAAGGTCCGTTGTTCCCACTATGAAAGTGGATCTTTTCATTATCCCGTTGTAATCACTTCTTTTTTGGCATGGTTGTCATCCCCACTAGTTTGCACTTTTTCAAAATGCATGTCAATCATCTGTGTGTCATCAGTGACATAAGTGCAGCCTGAGCAGCCCAGCTTGGGATATATAATAAATAGATAAAAGATAGATAGAAGATTCAATTCATTGTGTTTGCAACTACTTGCCTCACTGTTTGCAACTAGTTGCAAAATCAATGAATTGAATATTCTATCAATTTTAATTTTTAAAAAACAAAAAACAAAACATGCACCCATAGGTCACACCATAAGCACAAAAGCAAACATAAGCACAAAGATAAACACCCCTCTACCATTAATCCCTCCCTTCCAGAATGATGCAATTCAGTTCAATCATTCCCACTTGTAGAACACACTTTGGAATCATTTCTTTTCAAAAGAACCGCTATGAAACTAGTGTCTGGAAAAACTGTGGGTTTTATTTTTTGCGTTTTTCTCACTTTATCGTGACAGAAATTGATCAAAGTAGGATCGGAACTGGTTTCAAATGGGAACGACAGCCTTATAACCCAATCAGTGATTCACTTTAAATCATAGTGGGAACACACCCCCAATTGCAGCCAACCCTCCGCCAGTGCCCTGCCCAGCCAATTTAGGAGTGGTGGAAAATATGAACATGCTACCTGAAACAAAGAATTTAGGGCTTAATCAAATGAGTTACACAATGCATTTTTCACAAGAAAATTAACAAGGAGTTGAATATGAATGAAATAGTGTCTAGCTTTGCTGTTTACACTGTATAAATCCTGGAAGGAGCTATAAATATAGAGCACAGGATACTGTTTATTTTTAAGTCAAAGAAAATGCATGGAAGCAAATCAGTTCTAATTTAATCTTATATAGGCTAAAAAGTGATTTCATTTCAGCTAGCTGTGGGTATAAACACCGGAGTAGTAAGCAGAAGTCAAATAGTACAAAATAAGACAACCCTTGCACATTCATTAACACTACTGAAGTTGCCAGTATGGTGAGTCAAAACATTTCAGAACAAAACCACAGCTTACAATTTTGTCATTAGAAATCTCTTCTCACTAGTCTTACTGATAAAAGCACAATCAAATGTGTGGTATAAACTGAAAGCAATCAGTAACAGAGCAAGCAATTTGGTTTGTGAAAAACAGCAGGAAAAATGGATAAATAAGTATGTCTATAAATCTAGAGGAAGAAACAAAGGTACAACCTCACTAGATCCTAGTTTCCACCTGTGAAAAACACATTTCCACATGATTGAAATGCTGTTTCTGACTAGTCTTTAAATTAACAGGTTATGAATAGAACATAAAAAATGGTAAAATAAAAAGACCTTTTTGGGGACAGAAGATTCACTTCAAAGATCCAGAAACCTGAAATATTAAATAATTTCCAGCTGGATAGAAATTTAGAGGTATCAAGAGTTTTATGGATAAGGAGAAACACCTTATGTCACTGTGGTTCCATGAAACTCACATGTCTACCATACTATCTTCGTACTCTAATCTACTTTGTGTTGTAAGAACCTATAAATCCAGGGGAGAGATTGCATGGGGACAGTGTCTTGGAAGGGATACACAACTGTGGCTATTCTTTGGGTAAGTCTAGATGGAGGCTTTGTAGCACTCTCTGAAACTATTCTATCTTCCTCCTCCCAACAAATTTTCCAGAATGGTGGGAAATATGGGAGGATTACAAATGGAAGAGTTCATCATCTTCCATCATCATCCCTAGTAAAAATCTATGACTGGGGTAGGTGAAACCACAGAATCCTCATCTGAAGATGAAGCATTGCTATTTTCCCAATTGTTGCTGTAATGAAACAGGGCAGACTATTTTACTGTGCATTTGAAGGGTGAAATAATGGCCTGTTGTTAAATAGATCTAGCCCTCTGATTTAGCCCAAACCTGATGCCTTTGATTAAACCCACAGGCCACTGTGCATAGCAAAGATCTTGGGTGCACCTACACTGTAGAAATAAATCAGTTTGACACCATTTTAACTGCCATGGCTGTATCCCACAGAATACTAGGATTTGTAGTTTTGTGTGGCACCTTCTCTTTGATAGAGAAAGGTAAAGACCTTCTAAAACTACAATCCCAGGATTCCCTAGGATGGAGCCACAGCACTTGAAGTGGTGTCAAAATGCAGTATTTGTTCGATGCACAAGACTGTCAGATTACTGGTGTATACACTGCATACAGAGACAAAAATACAATTGTTAGTCCCAATTAAATCAGATCCATTGAATCAATAGAATTTATATAAGGGTTCATTTACCAAATTCCCAGTGGTTCAATGAGTTTATGGTAGTTGGGACTAAGGATTGGATTTAGGCCCATAAATTTACTTTATGCATCTATTTTTAATGGCTCTGTAGTCTGCTAAACAGTTTCTTCCCAGCAGAAGTTGGCTTTATTGTGATAGGTTTATATTTTCAAAAATTCTACCTAGTGACTGAAGGCACTTGTTAAACCATTTTTTTTAAAAGGCAAAGCAAAGCAGGAGTGGAAGTAACAGATCAAGTGTGTCCATTTCCCAGAGATCACTATAGTTACAATGCATGGACTGAATGAGCATTTATCTGCCCGGGATTAATTGTAACATCCTGCACGAAATAGTAATATTAGTCAAAATCCCTTAAACCTGCATTATCACCCATAACATTTTTTTTGTTTAAACCTTGACACCCTCCATTTAATATTATACTTTTAAATTCTTCCTTCTTTTTAGATCAGAGACTTAGTATTTAACTAGGTAATGGGATTTATGAATTTGTTTATATCAGTTGTCTTGGCAACTCACCCCAAAAGCTCAGTTGCCTGGCAACTTGGCATTGTGGAGTTGCAATGGAGGGTGGACTTTTTGTCTCCCTGAAGGGAGGGCTTAAGGAATAATGAAAACTTTTGCTCATACGTCTCATGAATACCCTTATTTTCAAGGTCACTCTCCCCCCTCCTCCAGTAAAAAGGAAAGCATTTTTCTTCATAAGGTGCACCATAAAATGTGCCCCACGCCCGCAAAGATTATCTTGTGTCAGAGGAGAGGGAACAACCAGCTTAAGCATGTCTTTTTCTCTGTACACAGTTGCATAATAAAGTGTAGCGTTAACCATAGTGCAGCTTTCATAAAGCGAGCCTTTTATTTACCACTGCTCTCTCCATTCATTAAGAAATCCGCTACTGTACACCCGCAAACTTTCAACAGTCCCAGGAAAGCAGGATGGCTTTCTGCAAAAAAAAGTGCATTTGTTCTACTTTTCTTTTAAAGTTTAAAGCTTTTCTCCTTCTTTGGGTACAGAGGTGGCATTGGGAAGGGCGGGGGAGGATATTTAGGTAGCCAAAAGAATGAGGAAAGTAAAATTTTAACTAAGCAAGCTCTATTTTGCATTTGCATACTTTACATCAATGCTTGACCTTGAATATATTTACGAACAAAGGTCAGCGTCCACCTGAATTCTTAAATGTATACCGGTAGTTAAATATATTTACTGAAATAGAGCTACCCAGACATTCAGTAAATTATATTGAAGAGTTATATCCAATATTTAGACCTGCAACTTAAATTAACACTCAAATTTAAAATGTTGTCCTTTTAAAAATAGTTGACATACGGTGATGCTGAACAAACAAGTTACCTCTCCAATAAAGAAATGCACCCACCAAATGGGTGGGCACTTCTTTGGGGGCACAGCATCACAGCAAAGATGAAAATTCTAGGTGTGGGTGATTTTCAATGCCTCATTCTCTGTAATGCTGGAAATTCGGAGCTAGAAAGAAAACTTCAGGAGAAGAGAGCAATCCCCCCCCCCCACCGCCATAGCAAGAGCCTGTGCCTCTCATGCTCCTTGACACTGGCTCTGGGTGGTACTTGCCCTCCAGAGGAGATCACAATCCATTTCATTAGGGCACCCATTCCACAAGCAGATGCCATTCTGTTGCAAAGGGACATTATGAGATGCAAATAGAACCCACAGCTGCATTTAAGAAAGGTGTGAAGTTTCCAGTATGGCCTTGTAAACAGGTTATTTATTGATTTTCTTATGGTTTTAATGTTTTGATTGTTTATTTTTAAAATTGTTTGTTAGGGGTGGTTGAGAAGTGCCTTGTATACTGCTTTTATTTTTCGCAGAAAGAAAGGGGGAAATATAATAAATAAATAACCCTATTATCATCTAAAGCAGGGTTGGAGAACCTCCCAAGATCTGGGTGCTTCACAAGACCTTTGCTGGACCCCAGAGAGCTGAACCCGCCCATACACATACCATCCATCAGGCATGTGCTTACCCTTCTAAATAGAGGGGTTAGGGTCTGAAAGAGCCGGGTAGGTGCCGTGGCAACCTCATGCAGAGGCCCCACTCCAGCTTTCTTTCTGCGCAAAAAGAGGCGGCAAAATGCTACTCCTTTTTGCACCAGAAAAAGGCTGGCTTTTCTGCCACAGTGGCACCTTTTCGGGGCTCCTGTGGCATGTGTATGAATGCCTCGATGCCAGAGTGCTGCAATACTGCCCGCCATTTGATCAGACAGGTGGCATGACGCCAGCTTCAGGATGTCTTCAGGGCATGCATCATCTGTATGCCATGGCCCACGTTGCCAGGAAGACAGTGTATTGTGCCGGTCTGTACTGGCACTAAATTCAATAACTAAATATCCATGCTGTCATAACAACCCAAGTGCACTACCGAGAGAGAGCTAGAACCTAGTGATGCAAGCGACAAAAATGTTGCAAGTTAACTCTCTTATTTAATCACCTTGTATTCTTTGAGACTGACAAGGGCAGATGTTTTAGGATGAAACAAATACACTGTCATCTCTTTCCTGATTTCTGAATTTTTTTTCCCCATTGGGTTATATACTAGCAGTAAAGGGCTAAAGAAAACCTGAGTTTCAGATTGCTATGGTCTTGTCTGTAGGGCCAGGATAACTCGAGTTGGCCCTGGAATGTTCTGGTCCCGGAACTGCCCTGACTTTCCCCATTACCTATCAATGCTGCAATGGGTGGCTGTTTGCATGCCCTTTGCATTGCCTGCTGCCACCATTGCTGCCTTGAGTTGCATCATTTGAAGTCAGAAGGAGGTGTCCAGCTTCAGTCATATGCTGGGCATATGACCTCCCTCTGACTTCAGAGGATATGACTTGGCCAGCAACGGTGGTGGCGGCCAATGCAGCTGGGTACATTTTTGCCACTGTGCAGTGCTCCAGGTTTTCCTGGAAAATTCAGTGCAAAAAGTGAGTATATTTCAATCATTTTAAGGGATGGAAGGGTCAGGATCCGTATGGGACTGCCTTCAAGGTGTGTAACCAGCCAACAGCTGAAATGGTTTTTTTTTTGCCATGTGTCATCTGAAGAGGATGCTGCCAGGGTAGGGGGAAATGGGCATTTTGGTCCTGTGTAGACAGGGACATGAAGTTTTCTGGAGTAAAGATCACATTGTTCACATTCTGCTCACCCTGATTCTCCTTTACCTCCCTTACATGACTGTGTTTTCCTTTTTCCTTTCCTCTGTGCCACCCCCAACAAATATGGAACTACACATACATTTCTGTGGTTCCTTAATGCTACAGAGCATGCTCATTCCTTCACAGGCCATTTTGGGGTCTTTAGCTCCCTTTTCCTAAATGAATATAATTATAATTTCTGTTTCCTTCGAACGTCCACCCTGCCCCACCATCAAGTGCACAGAAGCCACTACTTTGTTTGTGGGTGGCCCTGTTTCATTGCCAGACTGAGAGTCGTGGGATCACCAAGTCTGGTGTTGGAAGGAAGAAGCGGAGATTTGCAACAACATGTTCTCTGTTCAGGGCTCCTGTCAGTCTAGAACAGGAGCCTTGTAGCTGTTATTCAGGGAGTGCAGTGGGGAAGGGATTTCAGAAGGGAAGAAGAAGGAGGGGGGAGCACGCTTCTCTTTTACTTTCCCCCACTGTTCTGAAGCCTTCTTCCATTGTACTCTCCAGATAAAAGGTGCAGGCTCAGGGCCAGTTGCCAGTCTTTATTGCTTAAGAATGGGGTAAGGGATATTTCTGGCAAATGGAAAGGAAGAATGGATCCTGTTTTCTTTCTCTCCACCTTCTGAAATCGCCCCTTATGACAGGAATTCTTAAAAACCCCATGTCATGATATACAAGCACTAGGAGCTTGAGCAGGCTGTTTCTCTCTGCCCCTTCCTCCTCTTCTCCACATCTCTCAATGGATGCTAGGGTGCTCTCTATACTCTGTGGCTCATATTCTGTGACTCATACAGCATGTTAAGTCCTTGTCAGAGCTTAGTAAAGTGACTTTTTGGATGACAGCTCCCAGAATCCCCCAGCTAGGCAGATAATTCTAGTCCACAAATGCGATTTGACCACAGTCTTGTCAGACTGTTTTTCCCCCCACCAAACAAATATAGTTCTGAATACCTAAGGTGTGCTCTCCACATGCAGAAACTGCTGCCTTTTCTGTAGATGGTCTAGTCTACACGTAAGTGTATTATGCGAGTCGATGTGGATATTCACACATTTGCATCAATGTTTATGGTCTCCACTCTCCTGTTCAAATTTACTGTTATTCACCCTCCTTCTTCTGAAAATGTTCAGCCATTTGAATCCATATGAAGCAAATGGACAGTCACGTGTGTGAAAATGCACATTTTCTGTGGATTTCTGCAGATACCCTGGTAAAAACCGTGAAGCCTTTTCTGCAGGATTTAAGGAGTCCCCCCCCCCCCGCCTCCAAAAAGCCTGAATTCCTCTGAATTACATGTGGTTGGATTACATTTTATCCAACTGGAATGAGGAGTATTTTAATCATGTTGACTAGCCCCATGTTTCATTGTCAAGATGGCAGCCATGAAACCACTAAGGGGTTCTTCAGATGGTGAAAATAATCCAGGATGACTCTCCATTGGTCACATGCATCCCAAATGCACCCAATTAAGTTTTGGGGAAGCTGCCAAAAAAAACCATGTAACTCAGGATAATTGGTACTGGGTGTTTTTCTGAGTTAAAAAAAAAAAGATTTGCATCATCTAGCAGTTGTGATTGCTTCAAATGAGACTTATGTGGCTGTATTTTAATTTTCCATGCAGAGATGACTTAGGGTCTTTTCACACTCAACAGTAATATTACCATGATTCCACTTTAACTCCCATGGTTCCATCCCACTGAATCCTGGGATTTACAGTTTAGTGAGAGGGAGTTAGAATTATTTTTAATCTTATTATCATTTGCTTACATGACACCATCAATGTCTGTGGCACATACAAATATTTCAAATAATATTTCAAAACTATATAAATATATAAATTCCATATATTCCAGTGTGTGTGTGTATTCCAAAAGCAAACTTTGATTTTGCTATTATATAATATACATTTTACTGTGCCATTGTATATAACGGGACTTGAAAATCCATGGATTTTGGTATCCATGGGAGGTCCTGGAACCAAACCCCAGAAGATACCAATCGAAATGTATTGGATTATAAAATTAAATTAAACTAGAATCCCCAAAGTCTTGGGGGGAAATGGAGGTATTCTTCTTTGAATTGGTAGCCAGAGTGCCCTAGTGCCTCACTAAGCTACAGTCTTCAGAATCTTACAGGATGGAGCCATGGCAATTAAAGTGGAATCATTGTGTTCCACTGATGTAGTTTGAAAGGCCCCCAACAGCTCTTGTGGAGCCTCCACCAGAAGTCTGACAGTTGAAACAACCTGACCATTCATAGAGACCTCTCCAGTCTAGACCTGTGTGGACAGAATTGCAGGACAATAGTGTCACAGGGTGTTTTCGAACAACTTCCTTCAAGTTGGTCACCAGTCATCATTTGAGGCCAGGCTTGTGAGAAAAGGAGATAAATGACATTGGTTGAGTGTTCATGTTGAAGGTTGGAACTCATACTATTTTGGATTACAAACCCCAGAATCCTCTAACTAGCACAGTCAGTGGAAGTGCTTTAGTCCCCCCAAATAATATTTCAAATACTTATATGTGTAGGCTTACTCATATATCTGTATTGTTTTGTCCTTAGGAGTATCTCCCTTGGCTTTCAGGGAATACAAACTGCTTTTATGTTATCTTTAGCTAGAATCCAAAACAGAGGCCATGAAATTACCATTGAATAATCTGCAGCATTCTTTTCCAACATATAGTAAAAAACATTGACAGTATACTGACTATAAATGTTGCCCATATACCCTACATTTATTATTTACATATCCTAAGTAGGATGGGGTGGGGTTTGGGGGGTCCTTATTTATAATTACTTTACTCAGTCATTTGTTTTAAAGCTGTTTCCTACAAAATAGAAATGAAGCAGATGTTAAATGATTCCAGCCTCCTTGTATAAAGCAAGGATGAGGGGTGGCAAGGAAGCCTGCCTGCACTTCACTAGCTCTATATTGTGATATTTTATAGACATTTACAAAGGGCCAAAGTCATAAAATTGGGCATTTCATTCTCTGTAATCTTAAATAAGGTTTACAACCATTTTATTAAGGTAGTAGCATGTTGCACTATTGAGCTATTCAGAAAAGCCATTCCATGCCTTTTATAAACTTGGAAATAAAAATGCAGTGCATTCTACAGCGGCTGGCAATGGGAAATTAATACCAAATAATCCAATAAATTGCATATACTAAAAATAATCACAGCAACCTGACTCTCTTCTGATCCTTGCCCCATGCTGGAACAGACATTTCCTCTGCATTTCAAGCTTTTCAGGGATTTGTTTTAAGAATTAGTTCCTTAAACTATGGTTAGTTTTTACTCAACATAAAAGTACCGGGAAAACTTGTCTGGAAAGGATGGCAGAGTGTTGAATGACCCTTGAAATTGTTTCTTTTCCAAGGCTTTGAAAAGAAAAGTTCAGTGCTATGACTAGCATCAGTGTAATACCTTTGCACTTATTTTCAGGAGTCTAAAATATCTGAGAGATGTTGAGTACCATTCAGTTTCTTGGCTTGTTTTTTTTTTTAATTGCACAATGATTTGGATCTTTTTAGTAGAAAATCCATCAAGGAGAGGTTCTAGACACCACAATTTAAGAAGGATATGGGGAAGCTGGAGCATGTCCAAAGGAGAGTGATCAAAACAGTAAAAGGTTTGGAAACCATAACCTATGAGGACAGCTTAGGTAGCTGGGTATGTTTACCCTGGGGAAGAGAAGGTTAAAGAGTGACATGCTAACTATGGCCTGTTACAGACAGCCAAAATAAAGCTGCTTCGAGTCACAGTGGAAGTTTGGTGTTTCAATGATGCATGCGTCCTACGAGTCCAGAAGGCCACACCAGAGCCACAAACTCCAGTCCTTCGGGCTGGCGTGTGGCTTTGGTGCGGCTTCTGGACTCTTAGGACGCATGCATCATTGAAACACCATACCTCCACTGTGACTCGAAGCAGCTTTATTTTGGCTGTCTGTAACAGGCCTATGTTTAAATATTTGAAAGGATGTCATATTGAAGATGGAGCAAGATTGTTTTTTGCTGCTCCAGAAACTAAGACACAGATCAATGGATTCTACAGGAAAATACATTCTACCTAAGGGATCAGGCAAGGCTGCATACTATCACCATATTTATTCAATTTATATGCAAAAATATATTGTATCAGAGAAGGCTTGGACTCAGAGGCAGGAGGAGTGAAGATATGAGGAAGGAACATTAACATCTAAGATATGTAGATGACAACAATACTACTAGAAGAAACTACTAGCAGAAACAAAGACTTGAGAAATTACTGAAGAAGGTCAAGGAGGAAAATGCCAAGTTTGGATTAATACTGTACATCAAAAACCAAAAATTATGATGATGGAAAATCTACAATTATTCATCCGAGACAACAAGTAAATTACAATAAAGAGTTTCCATATCTTGGTTCAAATATTGATCAGAACAGAGACTGCAGTCAAGAAATAAAAAGACTAGTATTAGGAAGGGCTGCTATGAAAAAACAGGACAATATCATAAAATGTAAAAACATAATTCTGAGTAGTACACTGAGGATCATCCAAATAATTGTATTCCTCATCACCATGTGTGGATGCGAGAGCTGAGCAATAAAACAAAACAAAACAAAAAAAAAAAATCTGAAAGGAAGAAAATAAACTCATTTGAAATGTGGTGCTCAAGAAAAGTACTGAGAATACCATGGCCAACCAAGAAGACAAACAAATGGGTTCTAGAACAGATTAAGCCTGAACTCCCTCTGGAAGTCAAGATGACTAAATTGGCAATGTCTTACTTTGGCTATAAAATGAGGAAAAACGAATCACTAGAAAAGCCAATGATGCTAGAAAAGCTGGAAGGCAGAAGAAAGAGAGGAAGACCACATGCTAAGTGGATAGACTCAATCACAGAGGACACAGGACTGAGCCTGCAGGCCCTGAGCAGAAAGACTTACGAGAGGGGGCATTGGAAATGTCTCACCCACAGGGTTGCCATGAGTTGAGGTCAACTCGAGGGCGGATAACAACAACAAGACACACACACACACACACACACACACACCAGTAAATTCTAAACTTAAGATTGTCCATGTCATCATATTTCCCATTACTATGAATGACTGTGAGATCTGGTCAGTGAAGAAAGCCAACAAGAAAAAAATCAACTCATTTGAGATGTGGTGCTGGAGAAGAGTTCTGACAAGTGAGCCACTAAAAAGACCAGTGGATGGGTCCTAGAACAGATGAGTCCCAAATTCTTCCTGGAACTAATCTGAACCTGTTATATTTTGGCCATATCATGAACACTAGAAAGCACTATAATGCTTGGTAAAGTGGAGGGCAATAGAAAAGAGGAAGACTGCACTTCAGTTGGATAGATTCAATCAGAGAGGCCACAGCCATGAATTTACAGGAGCTGGGTAGGCAGTTGAGGATAAATGGTTTGGAGGTCACTTGTACATAGGGTCACCAAAAGGCAATTCACAACAGATTAAAAATATGTAACTACTGACCTCTTTGATTGTTTTCATTTTTTAAAACAAAAATTTGTAATGTAATATAATTTGTAATGTTGCAAGTGCCCCCCCCCCCCCCGAGCTTTTCTGCACTAAAAGGGTGGGGTATTAGCATTTTCATATAATTAAAATTAAAGTAAAGAAATGTGTTGGCTGAATTTTCTGGAATTCAGTTCTGCCTTGAAGTATAGTGTGCTTATGTGAATGCATGTCTGTTGGATTCCAACAGGTCCTCCAGATGGACAAAAGTTGGTCTATTCTATTCCTATGTTGCACACCTTATAGCAATTGTTCCTGCCATCAGATCCATTTATGCTGTAAACATATCAAATTCTGCTGTCCTGTGAAAGGTGTGGTTAACTGAGGGATGGATAGGTGTGGGGCATTTAGAAATTGTTAAGGAAAATGCAACATGGGATATACAGTAGAAGAAATAAAACATGTATGTGAGAGTCACTATGACTAAGCAAAAGCAATTAAGAAGCCACACAGGTGTAAAAGGTAATGTAATTTAGAAGGCTTGAATGCCAAGGACAGAAATGAATGTACAATTGGAAACACCTGAGTATCATTAAGTGTACAAGGTGAAATGATGAAATTGTTAAGTATGGGTTGAATTATGTGAACCAATCAAATGAATGTACACGCCAACTGGGTGGAAACTGACTAAGTGGGTGGTGTTTAACAATGGCTATAATAATTGCTATGATTGCCAATGTATTTTGTGGAGTAGTGTGGAGTAGATTGGGGTAGTTGTGGATAGTTGGAGTGTTTTGGAGATTATAGAGATTGTGAGGGCATTGAGTATTTGTATATAGTAGAATAAAATAGATCTTTTATATAAGACTACTGAGCTGTCTGGTGTCTTGAGAGAAGATACAAGAGCCAGCAGGATCCTGGAGAAGTTTGGAGACTTCTGAGGAAGAAGAGTGAGAAGGCTTGGAGAGTTTGTCAGAGTCTTCAGCCTATTCTCTGAAACTCTGCTGCTTTGGAAGAAAAGCATTAACCACTGACCAAAGCTGGTCAGCTCCGCTGTACAACAAGGTGGTGAGTTAGAGCCAGAGGTGAAGAGCTACAACTCCCATCATCCCTGACAGAAATGTCATCCAAAGTGGTCCAGTGCCTCACCAGCTTGTCCTCCCCATGCAACAGGTCATAAGGGAAAACCAAGTTGTGCTGCAGGAACTGAGAAAAAGGATCATCATAAGAGACAACCCTTGTGTGCATAGGGATCTCTCAGGATTTAAAAAAGATGCACTTCCTGCCCTAGTTTTCAAAAGTCATGGCTGGTCTCAGGACTTCACCAGAAATAGACAGGGGAGATATCTTTGGGATCTTTTAAAAGTCCTCTATAGAAATAGCTCTCGACAACTCCTGAGGCTTTTATCAGTCTGGATGAACTCTTGGTTTCACACTCTTTCTATGTGTATCTACAGTTTTAGTTCATGATTTGCTTTTGTTATTATTTTAAATTGAATGTGACTTTGGAGACAAGGGGTGTAATCCAAGCCTCAGACCTGATATTTGTTGATTTTCTGATTTAGCAGACCACTGTACAATATCTTGAATTGTCCTGGGCTTGAAAAGTGGCTTGTGATTCAACAGGGATGCTGGCTAAACTAGAAAGCAACTCCCCAGGAACATGTGTGCATCAGAAGCTTTGTTGGAGCTTTGCTGGAACGCACCCATTGTAAATACACGTTTAGTCTTAAACTGCATGGCTCCATCATAAACTTGCTGGCTCATAAAATCTTTGTGAAGCATGGATACTGCTTATCCTGAAAAACCCTCTTTCCTTGGAGACCTGGTAGAAGAGATTTACCCTGTTAGTTCTCTGCACTGAAAGAGATTCATTCACTTTGAAATGAACATAATCTGTTAGAAACCCTCCCTCTCTTTTCTGAGGCCCATTCACACTACACAGTTGTAGCGTTATTATTCTACTTTAAATGTCATGTGAGGCATCTGCACTCCATAAATAATCCCATTTGACACCATGTTAACTGCCATGACTCAATGCTATGGAATTATGGGAATGGTAGATTGTTGTAGCCCTAGAGTGAAGTGGAAATGACCATTCCCAGAATTCCATACCATTGAGCCATGGTGGTTAACAGTGTCAAACCATATCATTTCTGCAGTTTGGATGCAGCCATGGTTACATCCTATTGAATCCTGGGATTGGATACAACCAGAGAGATCCAGTGCCTCACCAGCCTATAAACCTCAGGATTCCACAGGATGGAGCCATGGCAGTTAAAGTGAAAAGATAGTGCTATAATTCTATAATGTGAATGAGCCACTTTTCTTAGCCTTTTATGATGTAAGCTTCTCCCTAGTTTTATCAAGCATGTCGATACAGAAAGTCTTTAGTATATTGCAAGTCAGATTTTTATAATGAGGACAAAAAAACCTTTTACAGCTTCAGCTATTCCACTGCTTTTATGATCTACAAGTATATTTTTAATACACTTCCTTAAAGAATACTGGGATGTGACCAATTTCCTCCTTTGAAAAACTAGAACTGGATTTCTAAATGCAATTTTGGATCATAGTGGAAGGAAGATTCCCAGTAAAGTGAAATGCACAATTGTCATTTTTTTACATATTACAAACTGTTTTTAAAGTCTCCTGAGTATATACCTCGAAACTGACCTTACAAATGACCCTCGGAAATTATTTGCTGCTGGTAACTCCTAAGTCAGGTATTTTCATTTCCCTGTGAAACCTGAACTATTCAACAACATAACATACCAGTGCAGTTAGAGACTTCATGCTAGGAAAAGTGTGCTGGGGAGGGGGGGGGGGCTTTGCTTTGATTTCTGTTTTGATTTCTTTTAAAAATTGTAACTCCATGCAAGATGCTTCATTTAAGGACAAACAATGAGCACAATATATTTGAGATTATAAGTGCCTGCCTTTTAAGACACAATGGATGCAACAATGGATGAACATCTGCTACAATTACCACTAATTACTGTGAGGCATACTCTCCTAAAGATCTAATTTGGCTAGAAAGTGGTTTGTTTAGCACTTAGAGACCTTTTCTAATGCTCCAACTTTCAGAGTTTTTATATTACCCACTGATATTTACTATCCTAATATTTTTTCTTTCTTTGGAGAATTGGTAGAAAATATTTATTCTGTTGGTTTTTCACACTAACAATGATTTGTTTACTTTGGAATGAATTTATTCTATTAGATCTCTATATCTTCTTGCCTCAGATACCTTTCCACAGGCTTTTATTAAGCATGTGAAAAGAATTTAGTACATTGCAACTTGCATAAGGAGACTTGCATAAGGAAAGCAAATGATCTCTGAAATTGGTGTCTAAATGATGTTTGATTTATAGTTTCAAATCTGTGACAATATTTAAGGTGCTTAAATAGCGAAGTGGTAACTGGGATTGAGCAATAAGAGTACATTACACCATCTTGACTGACTTATTTAACTCATTTATTATGAGTCACTCTATAACTGAAGCTGAAGCTGTCAGGTGATGTAGATAATACAGCAGGACAATAAAAACAGTAATAAAAGCAATAAATATCACTTATGTGAAGTTGAAGGCTTTCATGGCTGGCATCCATAGTTTTTTTGTGGGTTTTTTGGGCTATGTGGCCATGTTCTAGAAGAGTTTCTTCCTGACGTTTCGCCAGCATCTGTGGCTGGCATCTTCAGAGAAATATCACTTAATTAAAATACTAAATCTTTGCTTCAAATCTACTTCTGGGCTCATTTCAAGGTGCTATTTTTGAACCTCACAGATTGAAACTGGGATATCTCAATACCTGCTACATACATATTTTGATCTTGAGATATTCTTTGGATGCCCTTCTCTGAGTACCCCTGATGACTGAACTGGAGCAAGGGAAGAGAGGACCTTTTCTGAGATGGCAGGCTGTCTCTGGAGTACTCTCCCAAAGAAAATATTTTTTTAAAACAATATAACTTCCAGAATCTCCCAACCAACATAGCCAGTGCATTCCAAATGCTGTCAGAACAAGGAACTTTCCCAAACTCTGGAGTAGATAGCAAATTTATGTTTCTGTACGATACGAAACTCACAGTTGAAGCCCAACTGTCCCTTGACTGGCATGGCTAGAATGCCCTTGGTGACATATGTTACTATGTGTTTTTAATTGTGTGTTATATTTTAATATGCTGTACCCCGCCTCAAGACCTGAGAAGGGACGGGAACATGTTTTTGTTATTGTTGTTATTAATTGCTGGTTATGTCAGTATGTGTATTTCTGGGGACAAATCAGTAGGAGATCTCCATGTATTTCCTTTTGTGATGGCCCTTGCTCTGAGTGTATAACAGTATCTCCACAGCTCCATCTCCCCAGCTACGGCTTCAGGGATGAACACCTTCGGACTGCCCTCATGCACTGGAACCAGAGACTGTTTCTTCTTTCTCCAGTGCACAAAGACAGCTGGACTATATCTGGGTGCACCTCTGCAGCCAATTAGCAGTCGGGGAATGAAGTTGTGCTGCAAACCTCCCAGCTGCTAGAGTTGTAGACTGAAAACTAGAGAATTGTGTAAAAGAGAAGATTTTAGCAACTATTGCTTGTGACTTGGTTGTGTGATGAGCAAAACCTGCTAAAATTCCCCATTCTATGCAGTCATTAAAAGAACAGGAGTCTTCTCCAGTTTTCATTCTGACAACCCTACTAGTTGCTCTTGTGTACCTGGAGAAGGAGAATACCCTTCAGTTCACCCACCTGTGTAAGTAACTATTGGAGTCTTATCCTCCACCAGGAAGCTTATTGAATGTTGGCCTATATCTGAAGAATCTCATTTTCATAGCACAACAAAGTAAAATGTTGTTGCCCAATAGAATGCCCCATGAAAGGGACCCATGAACAAATGATGTCCAGATGGTACTGTACATAGCCCAAGTCATCCATCCTTGGTTGCTAAACATTTGCATGCTCCCTGCTGCATTACCTGAAATTTAAAACAAATGAAGCTTATTGAAAATGGTTGTAAAAATAATGACAAAGTTAAAATGTATCTCTCTCTTTCTCTCTCCTCCCCCCCCCAATCTCTCTTGGCATACACTTTCTATAATGCCTAACTCTAATCTGTCCTTCTTGTTTACATTGCTTTCTATCCAGTTCCTCATCCGTGGTCTGATTGCAACATGTAGTACCTTCTCATCTGGTTCCCAGCAGCTGGAATTCCAAGTGTTGTCTACTGGCCAGCATACATAAACAGTTCAGCCTCTGCCCACCCACAGTCACCATGAAGACAAGTTTCAACAATTTGCTAGGACTTGACTGGCCTTTCTTTCTTTTTTTCCCTTTCTTCCCTTGCTAACATTTGTTTAAACACCAAGCATGATCTTACTCATAATCAAATACTTCAATGGCCATTCATTATTATACGTAAGTCATAGTAAAACAGTTGTATATACAAAATACAAATGTATATGTGTGTTACGCTCTAGGGAGGCATTTCTTCAAGGCTGAACAAAACTTACACATTTACTGGGAAGGAAATCTCTTTAGTTCATTTCAGATTGCTGCCTTAGCTGATCAATCTAACAATTAAACACGATTTTAAAATAGCATTTAGGATGGCACTAAGTATTACCTTTTACCAATACTTCTCCTCTGACTGCTTTTTCAAAGACCTTTAAAATGATTGCAGTTATTTGCACAACTCTTCAAATAAGTCACTAATGCCTACTTTTGCTCAGAATATTTTTTAAAAGATCTCTGTTACTCTGCTTTCCATGATTTTACAATTCAAATAAAGACTAGCATAAACTGTATTTATTTAGCATTATTAGCATGCTTTTCAAGCACATGTGGAAAACACTCCTAACTCCTAATTACTTTAATGAGAAGAAATGTGTCTATGGCCTGGTACAGACCGCCACTTGTAGTGGCCTCGGGCCAATTCTAGGGTTCAGGAGTAGCAGCTTCCGTATGCTCTGGAACCCTAGAATGTATGGACAGTGCCATCTTTATGCTGTGCCATCCATGACACAAGCACGGCACCATGTCCACACTTCCATGCCCTGTGATTGTGTCATGGATGCATCACAGTGCACCAATGGTGCACTGATGACAGTGTCCCCATGTGCCAAGAAGAACCCAGTTTTTCTGAGTTCTTTTTGGTTTGGAGCGATGTCGCACTGTTTGACTACTGCGGTGTCCCTCTGGAGGAAAACTGGGCACCTCTAGCTTGCCCCTTTGGGGTGGTCTGGAGAGCCCCTATGATTCATTTTTGTCCAATATTTGTTAGTCAAAAATTATCAATTTGATATAAAAGCATCTACTTCTAAAAGCTTCCCAAATCTTTCTCCCCTGTGGCTTTCCTGGGAATGGTATTGGGGGGGGGGGGGGGGGTAAGACCAGAAACAACAAAGGCAGTTCAATGAGATTTGGGCACTCTACTTCTGGATTGGGACTGAAGCTGTGGGAGGTAAGAATGGCATCGCAATTTCTGCAGGCCACAGAATTACACCAGGAGGAGACCTCATGCTATAAGGCCCCAAATTAATTTGACTGGTGATTCTTTTCAGATTCCACAGGCAGTCAAAAGTCAAACACTATGCAGCTTCTGTTATTGCCAGAAGATCAGAATTCCAATGTCAAATGGATTCCATTCAAATTTCTTTGGCATCCCTATTTATTGCAATTTTCACACTGGATTTAGGCTGAAGTCATTGAGGAACTGGTTCATAGTGTCGCATCATGTCACTGTGTGTGCTTTCATGGACAAAAACGAGCGCGGACCATGATGTCCATATGGAGAGGCAGAAGCCACTTGTGTGATTTTAACAGCCAAAGTAAGTGCAAACAAAGTCCCAGTTCTTTCTCTATACAATCATGTAGACGGTAGACCCATACACTGGAGGAATTTTAATGTAAACTTTTCCTCAGATTCAAGTAGCTCCAATAAAAACTGCAAAATCAGCCTACTTACTCTTTATTAAATAGTATGAGGTGGAGAAAAAAGGTTGTTATTATTCATTATACAGGTTTCCTTACAAGGCAGTACAGGAAATCTTGTTTTGACTAGGTTGGAAATAACCTGGGAATAACCTCTCTCTGCTGAAAACTGTGTGGAGAGGTAAAATGTGATCAAAATTCAAGTTCAGGTCATGTTCCTGCTTCATCAAAAACAGTTTATCTACTTATTATTTACACCAAAGTCCTTATATAATACTAGATAATAAAACGTTCACTTTTAAACTGCTTTGAACCACAGAAGATCCCTTGCAAATGTATCTCACATTCATCCACTTCTCACATCACCAGCAGACTGGATTTGTTGTTTGAACACTTCTGCATTACAATCAAATAAAAGTATGTGTCAGCCTAGGGTTGCCATATTCTACTTCTTAAACTCCAGGCACCTAATTTGCATGTTATGAAAATATTCTAATGATGCAAACCACTCTAATTTACTTTCCAATTATGCAAATTCAGCACATTAATGGTTGTATTTTTTTCTTCCACTATGTTTAACCTTCCTACCATTTTAAAAGTTTGAACTCATCTGACAGAAATGGTACAGACCAAGCATTTCCCACCCCACACCCAAGCCATTCTTGTCTCTACCCCCCTCTCCTTAATTAATAATAATAATAATAATAATAATAATAAATTTTATTTTTATACCGCTTTTCCAGAAGATCAAAGCGGTGTACGCAAAAATTAAAACCAGTTACAAACACATCATAAAATAGATAAAACCAATAACACAATACAATATACAATCTAAAACAATCATTCGAAAGGGTGAACCAGGAAGTTGATGGGATCAAAGTACACTAGTTCATTTTCCAAAGGGGAAGGCTTGATAGAAGAGGAAAGTTTTTAGCCTCTTTTTGAATGTTTCTAGAGGGGTGATCAGGCAGAGTTCCTCGGGAAGACTGTTCCAGATTTGTGAAGCTGCTACTGAGAAGACCCTCTGGGATGTAGTCGCATATTTAGATGATGGAATTTCTAGCAAGTTCTTCCTGGTTGTTCTGAGTGTGCGGGGCGGATCATATGGGGAGATGCGGTCCCTCAAGTAACTCGGGCCCAAGCCATGTAGGGCTTTATAGGTAATAACCAACACCTTGTATTGTGCTCGGAAGCAAATAGGCAGCCAGTGCAGATCTTTCAGAATAGGTGTTATGTGGTCAAACCTGGAAACACCAGTAACCAATCTGGCTGCCATGTTTTCTACTAGCTGAAGCTTCTGGGCTTGGTACAAGGGTTGCCCCATGTAGAGCGCATTACAGAAATCTAAGCGAGAGGTTACCAGAGCATTTACCACAGTTTCAAGGTCCCTTTGGCCCAGGTAGGGTTGCAGCTGGCATATCAACCGAAGTTGATAACAAGCACTTCTGACCGTCGCATCTACTTGAGATGTCAACTGCAGAGACGAGTCCAGAAGTACTCCTAGACTGTGAACTTCGTCCTTCAGGGGAAGTGTAACCCCATTAAGGACAGGTGGATAAACTTCCTTCCCCGGGCCTGGGGAACCTATCACCAGTACTTCCGTTTTCTCTGGATTCAAACTGAGTTTGTTTTCCCTCATCCAACAAAACAAAACCTGCCTTTATGTATTTTTAACCCCTTCTCTCTTTCTCTTGGAGGCAGTCCAATAGGAAAGAGGGAGAGAAGGCGACCTCACTGCTCATCCAAGCAGAGGTTTGGAATTACATTCTAATTATCCATATTCAGCACATTAATGGTTGCATTTTTCTTCTTCCACTATGTTTAATCTTCATACCATTTTAAAAGTTAGAAGTGATCTGACAGAAACAGTGTAGACCAATGTTTATAGCGGTGGATGTGGAACACAGATACAAGGTGACATTTCTTATGTACAGTCGGCCCTCCCCATATGTGGGTTTCCCATATGCGGACTTGAGGTCACGTGGATGGGAAGCCCCATTTAGATGAATGGCATGTGCGCCCATGGCACGATTGTTGCACCGCACAAAGAAGCGCACCTCAATCATCCAAAGGGGCTTGAGCATGTGGGAAATTTGCTTTATGTGGGGAGGGTCAGGAACGGATCCCCCGTGTTAAGCAAGAATCCACTGTATAAGAAAAGAGAAAATGCTTCTGTTACAATTGTGGTTAATGCCTGCCTTTCTTTTCCTCTCCCAGCCAGTCCTAATACTATTCCTGCCAAGAGTAGCCCAAGTGTTAATAGGACTATTATCTCCTGGATTTTCTTTTTATTATTGCTTTCTGTCCCTGTAGAGGAAAATAAAATCAGGTATGGGGAATTTCAGTGCAAAGACTGGAGACTGAGGTCTCTGAAAAAATGTAGCTTGGAACAAATATGGAATCAAACATGCCCGGCCACCTGAGACATATTTAAGACCCTCCAATCTGGGAAATTCTTGGTTTTCTGGGATACATGTCAACCCTGTGTCAGCCATATGTTGGTCCCCTGTTAGAAATCCTGATTCAGGAAAACTTACGTACAACTAGAGCTTGGGAAAAATTACTTTATTGGATTACAACTCCCAGAATCCCTAACTGGCCTTGCGAATCTGGGACTTATGGTACAAAAATGGTAATTTTCCCAAGTGCTGTATATAATATCTAGTCATGATGTATAGAGAAGATAGCTATGCCCCAACAACAAACTGGGGGGGGGGGGGGTATTAGACCCTCTTTTAAAGTTGGGGGAAGGTATTTGGAGGTATGCTTGAGAAGTGAAATTCACATCATGAAGGAATACATAAACAACCCCCCTAATGTTTCATAAAATTACAGTGGTGATGTAAGGTAGAAGAAACATTGGAATATAGACAGCTGCCTTAAACTAAGTCAGATCCTTGGTCCATCTAGACCACTAACTGGTGGTGTGATAATGGAAGATAGTAGGAAGAAACACAAGAAAAGGGCAACTGCCTTATACTGAGTCAGTTCTTTGGTGTATTCAGCCTTTTCTGTTATCAGCACTGACTGGCAATGGCTTTCCAGGATTTTGGATATCATTTTTTCCCCTAACCGTAATTGGCAATGCAGCAGACAGAACCTAGGGCCTTTTGAATACTAAACAGGTTCTCGACCACCGATGAACCTGTTTTTTGCTGCTTTTTAAAAATAACGTGTTCGTACAATAATACTGCCATAGAATCATAGAGTTGGAAGAGACTACAAGGGCCATCAAGGCAACCCCTTGCCATGCAGGAATATACAATCAAAGCATTACTGACAGATAGCCACCCAGCCTCTGTTTAAAAACATACTCCAATAAAATGTATTCTACTGTTGAATAGCTCTTACTTGATGAGTGCACAAATACCATCATTGTACAGATTGGGCACAAATAGGTACCATAGAATTTATAAAATGGTGGGGAAGGAGTTACACCAGAGGGAGAGGCTAGACATCAGAGATCATAGTTACCTTGTGGCGAGCTACAATTTTATTAACATGTGCAACACTAAAAATATATAGTAGGCCCTTGATATCAGCTAGAGTTTGGCTCCAGGATACCACCACCCCTCCATGGATACCAAAATCCATGGATGCTCAAATCCACAATGGCATAAATGGTATCCCTTGTATTAGGTGGCAAAATTGTGGTTATATATATATATTCAAGCTGTGGATGGTTGAATCCTTGGACAAAGACTCTGTGGATATGAAGGGCCAACTATAAGCACATGAGGATAAGAGGGAGAAATGATTGCAAATTGATTTAACTTCATGACTTTGTTAAGTAGGCAAAGAATGCAGAAATAAGCAAAAATTATAAGGGGAATTTAGCTGGGCAGAAATTCACCAATCTCTCCCAGCTTGGTTTGGCAGCTTGAGGTGTGCCCAGCCCTACAATTGTCCAGATCTTCAGTCCTGCAGTTGTCCAAACCTGATAAAGGAAGCAACTGCTTTGTAAGATTCTTCAGCAGAGACTGTATGACTGCCTACCAGGGATGTTGTAGAAGAGGATTGCTTGTATTAGTAAGGTGTTGGTCAAGATAACTGTTTAGATCCCCTCCTACTCTATGATTTTATGATGTAACTCTCAATAATTCTACACATGTCTTCACACTGCAAAGCTCAAGGAAACCCTGAACTTCAGGAAAAAGGAACTACAACAGCAAAACACTCAGACTCTTGTGGGATGGACAGTTCTTCCTACATGCAAAGAGGATTTCTCTGGAACACAGATATTAATTCTAATAGCAATTTTTATTGTTTTGTTTTGTTTTAGCCTGGGCAACATTATGTTCTTTCTTACAGAACAATGACAACCCAACCCACCCTCATCTGAATAAAATACTGTTTTGTTTTGTTCTTTAAAAAAAAAGGGGGGGGGGAGTGAGAAATGCTTCCATTCCAGAGGCAAAAAAAGTAGTTTCTGTCTGTTAAATCTTTTGGGGAAGAAATTAACAAGTGGAAATGATTAAGGGAGCAGTGATTTGATTTTCTAATTAAAGAAGCCATCCAGCATGATGTCATCCAGGGTTATTAGCACTTAATTGCATTCAGAGGACACATGGGGCACCTCTCTTTCCCCCCTTCCATCCTCCATTGAATTCCCAAAGCATTAAATTATCGAGGAATGTAGCTGTTTTGCACACGTTTGGTCTGTTTAGAGTTCTTTTAATTGTGTTAGCTTAGTACAACAAAGCACAGAGCTATTTGGAGGCTGAGATAAAGTTATTTTTGGTTTTTATTTTATTCTTCTCTCTCTCTCTCCCTCTTTCTTTCTCTTTCTCTCTCTTTCTCTCTCTATGCTGAGTGGATTGATTGGCTAGTAGCACTACATTCATAACAAGAATTTTTTATTTTATTTTATATGACCACAATTTACATTTAGACTTTGGTTTAGCCACTCTGGATGCAAATTCTCAACTACAATATGGCAAATACTCAACTACAATATGGCATGAATTCAGAGACATAGCCATGTTAGTCTGGAATACTTTTATCCAAGGAAGTAGATCAAGTTTACAAAAGCGTATGCTACAACTTATGCTACTACATAGTTTCAAAGGTGCTACAAAGTCCTCTTGCATACATTATGACTTGTACATATAGGAATAAAACAAACTAAAGCATGTGTCTAGCTTTACATGTGTTGTAATGACACCACTTGCCAATTGGACTTGCTTTGCCATTAGGCAAGTCTTCACATGCTTATTGATGGTTATATTTCATTCTTTTAAAGGGTTTTTGATTGTCTTGTATACTGAAAAGCCTGATGCATTTTGGCCTTTATATTAATGAGTGGTCTTCTTCAGGGGATGCACATTCAATCTACCAACATCAGACATTTCTGGAGCTGGCTAAAAATTTCTGTCCCTATAAATGGACCAGTAAACAATAAAAATGGCAAACCAGCTGGAAGGAAGGCACTTCAGAAAAGTAACTTTCCCAAGCTTTTTTCTCTACCACTGAGCTATGGATTCACTACAGAAGAAATCTGTGCAGCTTGCTTTTGAACACCTTCTGTTTCATGAAAATGGAAAATGTTCACTTGTGGGCATCATATATTGTTATTATAGAGAGTTTTAAATCATATACTGTACATAATGAGAGGTTACAGAAGCTGGCTAAGGTTGAGAAATGGGGGGGGGGGGGGCACACCAGGAAACATTGGACTTTTCTTTTTCATACAGTTAAAGGGCCATTTTATGCTACTTGCCACACCCTTGTTAAAAAATGGCTTGGCTGTGTGGGCAGAGAGATATAATTGACAACATGGATTTAGTAGCGGATGTTGGACATTACAGGGTAGAAAAGGAAGGCTGAAATCAGTAAATTATTAAGTAACAGTAAACCACTGTTCTCACTTTTGCAAATTTATGATTACACAAAACAGTGCTTTTTGTGCTGTTACGACAGAGAGAAAAAACCTGCCACTCATTAAATGTATAAATGCCAGTACAGTCTATTAACATAACCAACCTGTACCACAGTGAATGGATAAATCACAGGTTTTAATTTCACACAGTCTGTGGCAAATGACCTGACTGTAAGGGCCCCACACTGTTGAGCAGGGGTAGGCAACCTGCGGCCCGCGGGCTGGATGCGGCCTGGCAAGGCCTTGGGACCGGCCCCAGCCCAGTCCTGCCGCCGATTGCCGCCAGAGCCTTTACCCTCTCACGTGAGGGCGTGGGGCCTTTGGCCTATCAGGAGGAGGCAGGCAAGGGGGGGCAAGCAGTGGGCAAGGGGGGCAATTGTCTATAGAAGCCTCTGAAACATGCATTTATATGAACATTTTTTTTAAAAATCAGAATTTTTTTTGTGTGTCCTCCATTTTTATAAAAGTGTCCTCCATTAGAAAATTTTGTCCTACATCTGTCCTGGTTTATTTATTTATTTATTAAAATTATTTAATTATTTTTTTTTGCTTCGGCCCCCCAGTTGTCTAAGGGACAGCAACCCGGCCTCCGGCTCAAAAAGGTTGCCTACCCCTGCTGTTGAGGGTGGCCAAACTATGGCTCATAGATGATTCCCCTCTCCACACAAACACCTGGATTAGAGTTCTTCCATCATCTTCTGAACAGCAGCTTCATAACACAGCCTGCAAAAAGTTAATGCTTGAACTATTGTGCTCAGTAACCCCCAGCCCTCATGGGTAAAGCTCTGCTTCATGGGGGACACTTAGGAGGGGCAAAATAAATGGGAGGAGAAGGAATTGTAAACTATATTATTTCTTCAGTACAGATGCACTCTTGGAGGTGTCTCATTCATGAAGACACTATAAGTCTAAGTTGACTCGATGGCAGTTAACAGCAATGGCTGTGCATAGCCATTAGATTCAGAATTTGATTCAGAAGTTTGGACCTGAGGTTATTATTATTAATTTGTTCCATTCTAAAACCCAATGCAGGACTGACATTCCAGAATCTGGGTTGCAAGTCATCCTCACTGACCTCCACTGGAAAACCAAAAATGAAACAACTTTTAAAAATTACACATTTGAAGGCACAGTTAAAGAACTTAAAGAGAAGATTGGCTCGGGGGCAGCTAACTCCAGGAATTGATGTGCTATACAGCTGTACAGTCTGCTGTTCTACTAAAAACAAAAACAGTTTTTAAAAGCTAATGTTGACTGCTCAGTCTTGGTAATTCACTTCATGCTGCTTTTGTTCTGGCGTGGTCCCCTAGTGCACCAGTCAGCTAAGTCTGTTAAAGTTTAATCCAGATATATAATAGATATATAATAGTAGTAATAAAATGACAGTATACTTGAAGGAAGTTTACTTTTTTTCTTTCTTCTACCAGCAAACTAACTGATGAAATTCAGTGATGCAGCAGGGAAGTTGAGGTAGGGTAATACTTTATTACCAGCAGTCCAAATAATGAAAATCCCCTGAATTGGCTGCATAAACATTGAAAGTTGCTGATGATGACATCACCCTTTGTTCCTTCTTTTGCATCTTGCTCCTGCTGCCTGGTGAAGGCAGATAGCAATCCCGGGATCTGCTACCATTACAACTCTTCAGACTGGTTATTAGTTAGTTAGACTGCCTGCCTTCCATCCAACTTCTAAGTAACAACAGCAAAAACTAGGAGCAATTGGGATGAGAGGGGGAGAATAAATTTCATTACTTAAAACATAGAGAGACTCATTAAACAGGCAAAACAGAAGATTAATCTAAGGTATTCATGAGAAGACCATTATCATGAAAAGTCATTTAATAATCAATAGAGGAATTATAGAAAGTTCATTTAAACAAGTTGCGAAGTCTCAGGCAAATCAAAGCATATACAGTGGTGCCTCGGGTTACGAAAGTAATTCGTTCCGCGGCCGCTTTCGTAACCCGAAAAGCCTTCGTAAGCCGAATTGCCATAGGCGCTAATGGGGAAAAGCCGCGTTTCGTGCGAAAAAGCGCCGAAAAGCACCAAAAATTTTCTTCGTAACCCGAAAATACATTCGTAACCCGGAACAATGATTTCCAATGGGATTTTTTCGTATCCCGAAAATTTCGTAACCTGGGTATTTCGTATCCCGAGGTACCACTGTATCAGTTCTGAGAAGCAGAACTCCAGAGGGTAAGTTCCAAATAGTTTATGAGTCAAAGGTAATCACCATCTATGCAAAGACTCACTCAAACACATGTTCAGAGACTAACAAAATGAAACTATGGCATCAGATTATGATTTATCTGCAGTGGAACTGTACCAATTCCAGGTGTGGAGCCCCAATTGGGGGATGCTAGGAAGAGAAGTGTCTCAGCAAGCTGTTTTAGGATTGTGGCATGGCCAGCAATCTGAGGAATCAAGTGAGATATGGAAAGTGTCTGTCTGATCTCAAGCAGGACTGTATTGTTGGTGCCTAAATCAACATATGTATAGGGCAAAACCTGTCCAGGGGCAAAATTCCAGATTAAGGCGTAGCTTCCAGGAGAATAGAATGAGAAGGAAAGTTGTGAATGGTTGGGCAGTCATTGAAAATGTCCTTGGAGAAAGGTGGATCACTCCCAGAGGGAAATGTACTTGAACTTCTGTTAAAATTGTAATCACAAAGTCTATCAACCACCATCACTCTTATCAGTGAAGGGATTATGCATATCCATTGATCTATCCTTGCTCTAGAGCTTCCTCATTTTAAGACTTCCAAATTCCTTTATTTGAGAAGGCCATTTCCCCACACTGGGACATCCTTGTGGCTATCTGCTCTAAATATCCCTTTAAATATCACCTTGATATAAAAAAGAGGGGTACAGGGAGCTAGACCTTGGGGTGACAAAGGAAATCATGGCCCTGAATCTGCAAGGCCTGAGCAGGGCTATTGATGACAGGGTGACTTGGAGTTCTCTCATTCATGGGGTGCCATAAGTCAAAGCTAACTTGACAGCAGTCAACAAATTGGTCCAAATCAGCTAAATCCCCTTTGTTATTTGGGATTTAACCAAATCAGTTTCACTACCCTATATAGTTATGTTTGCTTAAAAATGAGAAGTGAGTGAGTCTGACATATTCTCTAGCTGAGCACAGGTATGGAGGGTGAGAGGTTGTTGTTGTACTCATACATTTTCTAAGGTTACAGAAGTGGAAATCTAGCAGGTAATTCCTTCCACATTTAGAAATATACATTCTGAAGTGTCATCTGTTATGATAAATAGACTACATTTGAGCTACTTCCATCTGCTATCCAAATGTTAAACAGTGTGGTTAACTCAGAGGTAGGGACAGGTGTGTCTTTGCAAAGCCACCTCAGAAAGAGAAGGATAATTTATCAAGTCAGGGACACAATGAGCTATATAGCTGGCCAGGGAACAAGGTCTCTCTTTCCATGATGCATGATAATGGAATAACAGAAAGTTAGACACTCATGTTTTTCAGCTTGTTATATAAATCCTACTATAGTAGTTTCCAATTTCATTTGAACTCTGTGCTTTAGCATACTTCAGTGTTTAACTCTACTCAACATATACATTGTCTGTTATTCAGGACAGGGCAGTGTAAATTTTAAAAATTTGAAGGCGTTCACGGTTGAAAGTTCATTTGTGCATGAAATTACAGATATGATATTCGCCTTTATAAATGCACCACTTAATTTTGGGATGAGGCCCATATGTGATAAAACAGTTTTCATTTGACTTTACATCTTCTCTCTGCTAACATGGCTCTGGCCTCTATTAGGGCAGGGCTGGGCAATGTCTAGGATCTGGGGCACCAATCTTTCATCCCAAGACCCACGGCAGGCCTGTCAGCTCTGAAAATGCAGGAATAATAATAATAATAATAATAAACTGAAAGTGGGCAGATATTAACTTTGTTTTTTTGGGTGGTGGTGGCATGTTTTAGGCAAACAGGGATGGGACAGGGTGGGGTGGGATGGATGCTCCTTGTTTTATATGAGCCTTGCCACAGCTGGCATTGATTTTTCTTTTCTCAGTATTTTCAATAGACGGGTTTGGGAAGGGGTCTGGGAAGCCCCTGGGGTTTCAAAAGATGCCCAGGGGCATACGTGGCCCATGGGCATCACTCTGTCCATCCCTTGCATTGGAAGGACATGTAACTTACCTTCTTTGAACACATCAGTTGTATACATTGAACCCTCATTGGCAGGGATCCCATTATTTATAGTGTCAAATTATGCCTCCAAGGACATTAAAGAATACTGTACTCTTCTGACAAGGCAATAGAAATACCAATAGGCTGAATATCTTGGAGAATATAGAGAAAGAAAACTCATTTCAAACCATACTGCAGGCATGTCTGTACTTCTTAATTTGGAATATTTTGCTCCAGAGCTGACCCTGTTGACACAGTGCAGGCCAAACATGTCCAGAGAGGCTGCGAGATTACATCTCATAATCCCTGTCTCCCTTAGTGTCACTGCTACCACCAGACAAGCAGCTCTCTGCAAGGGCCTGGCTACCACTGTTGATTCTACTGAGGTCACAACAGGATGCCCTGCCATATGATCAACAAGGAGGGGGGGGGGCGCTCTGTTGGGATATAGAGTCCTACAAAAATGCACAATGTGATATTTAAATAGTGACTGGACACCAAAGGGTCACTGTCAGCCATAACGACAAAACATTTTTCCACCAGTGCTGAGTCATGGGAAGTGACATCAGAGAGGATGGTCACCAGGTGCAGTAAAGTGCTGCAAAAGGCTGCAAAAGTGCAAAGTCACCCTGGACAGGGGACAGTAATCATTGTGACACAGGAGGAAGAGGCAGAGCCAAAAAGGCCACATGGAGCCCTGGCTATGAAAGAGGAGTGCCTCAAGTCACAGTGTGGGTTGCAGTGGGTTGTGAATGATGGTGGACAATGTTGGACGATGTTGGAGTTGTAAGATAGCCTTGTACATAGTGGAACTTGTGAAGAATAAAAGCCTCATGAAGAAAATCTGGCTAGAGTCTCTTTTGTCAGCTTCTGGAAGGGGAGAGGCATTTCCTCAATTTACACAAAGCTGCCTGTCGCTCGTGAGATGGTGATCCTGGTGCAGAACGTCAGCGTGACAAATCACACACTGCGCAACAATGCTAACGTGCTCTACCCCCTCCTTGTTGATTGTATGGGTGCCTTATTCTGACCTTAGCAAGAAGATCCCTTCCTTCTTGATAACATGGTGGGGCATCCCATTCTGACCTCAGCAGAAATGATGGTGATAACCAGGCTCTCACAGGGAGCTGCTTGGCTGGCGAGACTACAGAGGCAATGGTGGCATGGAGGGGGACACGTCAGCAAGGATTGTGTGGTGCATGTGTAGACACATGGATAACTGGGTCATGTTGGATTCAGTCCAATCCAGCTGTCCTCATATTTAATGTAACCAGGTTTACTTAATAGCATTCTGTCAAGTCAGATTAAAAAGCTAAATGTTTCCCTTTGACATAATTGTCTAGTCATGTCTGAGAGTAGAGGGTGGTGCTCATCTCCAAGGGAGCCAAAGCTGTCAAAGATGAGACTATGTGGCCAGCATGATTTATCAGAGCACTGTTATCTTTCAACCAAAGTGGTACCTATTTACTGTATCTACTTGCACTTTTACATGCTTTTGAACTGCTAGGTTGGCAGAAGCTGGGACTAGTGATGGAAGCTCACTCTATTACATGGTGCTTGCATCTTGAACTACTGATCTGCCAAACTTGTGGTGGTTAGAACATTCTGCCAAGTAGGATTAATTGCTGAAATATATAGATTTGCTGCATGCATTGTGAGAATTCATTGTATTAGATATGGGCCGAATCTAGGAGTTTTGGCCAATGTAGACAGACCCTACAAAAATGAATCCCGAGAAGTCCCAGGTCCACACATTGGCTCCTGCTCCCTCCCCTCTTCTTCACAAGATGTGATTAGTAACATCTGATCCTCTTTTAGTGGTAAACCATACTTTGCCACTTTATCCAAAAAGGCATACTATGTTTTGAGCTTACCTGTAAACCAGGATCAAATGTGGGTCTGCAATTCTGTTTGGACAAATCTACAAACTATACTGCTGTTGTCACAAAAGTCCTGGACTGAAAGTTACTAATTGCAGCCCATAAGAACAGAAAAAAGAGGGAGAAGAGGGAGGTAGTACATGAGGTTAGTAGCCTTGAGGTACATTCTCCTAATGTCAATTCAGGGTTTGTCATGAACTCTGGAAGCACTATCCCCAGGGTTAGCCATACTATTTGGCAGAGTGAAGCAATTGCCTTAGGGAGCAGATGCCGGAGAAACCTCCCTGGGCAGGCCTCTTGCCATTTGCCATTCTTGGATGGGAATGTGAGTTACACACAGTTTTCCCAATGCTCACTAAACTTAGCATGCTAGCCTCAGTTGTAAGGAAGGACATCTCCTGTTGCCAGTAGTGACATAAGATTCACCTCCCAGTCTAGTTTGCTTCTCTACATGAAAGGTGGGTTGCCATCTTGTATTTTTCCTCAGGGGGTCTAACATATTAGACATTCAAAGATATTCACAAGTCTAATAAGATTCTCAGTGAGACTTGTCTGTGACCATTAAACAGAGGCAAAAGATGGATTCCTTTGCATCTATGTGAAAGGGGTAATTGTAGGGGGGAAATTCCTCTATTGCCCAGGAACAAGAATAAATGCCTTAGGTGTGTCTGAAATGTGAGCTTCACACAGAGGTATTGGTAACAATCTATCCAAACAATTTATAAGCCCATTTAGAGGACCCAACCTGTTTCTACCCTGATTGCAAAATCTTGGCAAGGAACCATATTTGTAGCTGTTACATGAGTGTGGCAAGTTGGAGCAGATTGAGAACACACAGAACATTGCTGAAGGCAAGAGTGTGAGAGCGTTGCTGTCATAATAACCATTTTAAGGGCAGAATCAGCACAACATTATCCAGACAGACAATTTCCCAATCACCTGAGATAGAGGTTAAATCATCAGAAGTACACGCCAGTTATTCAGAAAAAGAAGACAGAGGGTAAACAGCTCGTAATGCGATAGTTACACATACCTTCAGATGGTGGTAGTGGGGGTAATGGGGTAACCACAGAAGATCTCACAAGAACTGCTGCAGAAAGAGCCTCTCCCAACCTGGTGCCCTTCAGAAGAGGTGGAGTACAAATACAATAATCCCCCAGTTTAGCATGTGGATTGCAAGTGATGAGAGTTATAGTCCAGCACATTTGGAGGGCAACACGCTCTCAGCCTCAGACAAGGCAATGGCAAACCTCCTCTGAAGTAATCTTGGCAAGAAAACTCTGCGATAGGTTCGCCTTAGGATCACCATAAATTGAAAATGACTTGAAAGTATACAACAAGCAGTCTGTTCTGCAAGTCTGTCCTAAATTAAGACACAATACATCGATCCAGGATTCTGCTAATTTTCCTGTTCTTTTAATTCAAAATTCTGTTTCTTGATTCCAATCCAAGGGGGTAGAGAGTGCAAGAAACTGCCCAGTTTCCTCAATTTATTCCAGAGAAATGACTTCTTCATGCTTTTCCCATCACTTGGGGATAAGTATAGTGCCATGAGGAGGTATACATTCCCTCTGCATTATAAAAAAAACCCCACACATTTTCTAAGGTGACTAGGCTTTCGCTGACAGGTTTTGGAGTCCAACAATATCTGGAGGACCATAAATCCTGCAGCCTATATCTATATATATATATATATATATATATATATATATATATATATATCCTTCTTGTCATGATGTATCTTTATTCAAAAGATACAGAAACTGCGGACATTTGTAGCAAACATTATTGGTCTCAGGGTCTCTGTGTTTAAGAATGATGCTGCATCTGTGGTCAGAAAGAGAAAGCTGATGACTGCAGTTATCTGAATCATCTTACTCATGTTTTCAGGAAGTTACATCACAAAATCTTTGACCATATTTTAATGATATTGTGTAGCTAAAGTTATACAGAGAAATGTATTCAGATTATTTTTCCATGTCCTTTCTGCTTTTAATACCCAATGAGAAATCAATTTTGTTTCTATAGTGATTATTTTATGTGGATATGTGTGTGTGTGTGTGTCCCCTAGTTTGATAGTTTTTTTATACATACAATCATTTCAAAATTCACATCCAGATAGAAATTTGCATCCAGGTTAGGCTCTCATACATCTTGTAAATGTAAAGACAATTCTTAACAATCTGGAAAAATAAATAGTGTATTAAATTTAATTGTATTTTCTGGATATGAAAATTCTTAGATATGAAATCTCTGACAAGAATAACGTGAAGATGTTAATGGAAAGTTTACAAACAATTTAGATTACATTTTCAGAGCAAAAGCAGCCATAGCTTCAAAAACAAACAACGAAAAAACAACAACAACACTATTCCACTCCAGCCTTTACTCATTTCTGAAGTTTATTGGATTGTTTTCTCAGCAGAGATGATTTTTGTATTTATTTTGTAGCTGAGAATATTTCATTCACATTTTGGAGGGTTGTGTGGAACAAAGATTCTGGAACAATCAACTCCTTGAAAGATCCTGCGGGGTTTATTGCTCAGCCAATCTCATTTTATAGAGTTAGTCAAGCTTCTGGGCTATTCTGTAAATTTTGGGCTCAGCCCCTCCCTCCCTCCAATCCAAACACAACACTTTTACAACTATATATGTTATGAGTTTGTGATCCATCATACCTTTTGGGGTCTGACGAAGCCTGTATTAAAACAAATAGCATCATCAATTATTGCCAAATTTCTGGCTTCCTGTATCTGGGGAACATCACTAGGTGGGACCCTTTTAGATTCCAGTGGTTATTATTTTTGTCAGCATTCCACGGCAGGACGTTGGATTGTATGGAGATGTGCTGAATTAAATCTCCCATAGCACTGGGTTCATTTTATTCATGTCTCTACAGTAACACCTCAGTTAACAAAGCCTCTAACAGTGCATCTAGACTGTAGAAATAATGCAGTTTGATGCCACTGTAAGTGCTATAGCTCCATCCTATGGAATCCTGGAGTTTGTAGTTTCACAAGGTCTTTAGCTTTCTCTGGCAAAGAGTGTTAGTGCCTCACAAAACTACAAATCCCATGATTCTGCAGAATGGAGCCATGGCATCCTGTTTGGGTCTGCCTTTGGAAACTGTTTGGAAACCTCAGCAGGTTCAAAATATGGTGCCTTGAATGCTGACCAGGGCCAATTAAAGGGAGTATATAACTCCCTTGTTAAAACAGCTCCACTAGCTACCTGTTCATTTCTGGGTGCAATTCAAAGTGCTGGTAATGATCTATAATGTCCTATATGACTTAGGTCTGGACTATCTGAAATACCATACCCCCCATACGAACCTGTAAGGCTCTTAAAGATCTATGGTGGAAGGTTTTCTCTTGGTCCCACAACCATCACCAGGTTCGCTTGGTGAGGACATGAGGTTGCTCCTACCCTCTGGAACTCCCTTTCGTGGGAGGCCAGGCTGGTCTCTTCCCTGCTTGCCTTTCATTGGCAGGCACAGACATTTTTATTCAAGCAGGCTTTTAATGTATAACCATGTCAGGGAGGGTTTTACATGGGATGTGTGTTTTAGTTTTGAAAGTGTATACAGTTGGCCCTCCTTATCCACAGATTTTTTTATACACGGATTCAAGCATACACAGTTTGAAAATATTCAAAAAAAGTATAAATTTCAAGTATCAAACTTTGATTTTTCCATTTTATATAAGGGACACCATTTTGCTATGCCATTGTATTTAATGGGACTTGAGCATACACAGATTTTGTTATTCACAGGGGTTCCTGGAACCAAACCCCAGCAGATAACAAGGGTCCACTGTAATTTTTATACTGATTTTAGCTAATAATCCAGAAATAATCGAGTTTGACATCTCTTTAACTGCCCTGGCTCAATGCTAGGGAATTCTGGGAACTGTAGTTTTGTGAGCTCTATCAGACAGCTCTGGTCCCACAACAAACTGCAATTCCCAGGATTTGCTAATACTGAGCCAGGGCAGTTAAAGCGGTCTGAAACTGGATTATTTCCATAAAATAGTGATTACATATTTTGCCCCATATCATGGCTCTTACATGGGTCAGAAACTTTTTTTAAAATGGAACTTTGCAACCAGAGCCAGCTAATGGCGAAAATGATGTGGCATGTCTATATTCTGGATAACAGTTAAGTGTATAATATGGCAGCCACAACTGTAAACCAGCTCAGATTATGAAACATCTCTTTCCAAATATGACTGGTTAGGTGCTGTTGTTGGGGAATGTTCAAGGGGCTGTGTGTATAAATCATAGAAGTACAAATAGGGTTACTACATTTTTATTGTTATCCACCTGATGCTCAGAAGAGTCATGAACACCTCCAGCCTAGCTCCTCACAACAAGCAGAGTCAGAAGATAACATACATAGATTACTTCAACAGCTGCAAAAGACACTTATATCCTTATTTCTCTCAATCTGGAATTGATTTTAATAGTATTCATTCTCTATTTATGTGTGCTTTAAGAGTCACACACTCCACATTGCTTCTGGTAATAGTTTCTGGATAATACGGGTCAGGTGAAGTCACCTATGGGATCCCTGCTGATAAGGCATGCTTAACATGTTTGGCACCTGCCAACAGCCCCTACAAAAACTCTTTGGAGGTCATTTCCCCCCATAGCTGACTTCTCAGCTCAGAAGCTGGCTGGAAAAAAGCAGATTTTTGTAAAGATTGTGAATCAAATGTGGGAAGGAAACAAATTAAGCACCATCTCCCTTCTGTCAATTTTGTTCTGTGTATTCTGTTATTTCTGTGTGAATGAATTATAAGAGAAACCTAGGAATGGTTATGACTTTGTTTCCCTTGACAGCATGCCATCCAACACTTACTTAAAAAGAAACCTCTGGAAGAACAGAAAGAAGTGTTTTCCCTGCAATTATCTGCTCTAAAATACAGAGTTTTCTGTTATGTTTTTGTTTACTGCAATTTATCACTTTTAGGGCTGTCAGACAAATGGCATTTCTGTGAAACACACCATGGCAAGTTTCCTATAAACCAAGTTGCCTATTGATGCTGCTTATCTTTGTTTAGGCCACAGAAGGCTCTGGCAGAAAAGTTCTCTCACTCCAGCACCAGCAACATAAATATTGGGGTTTATGAGAAAATATACAGAGCTGTTCTGACAGTTTTATCTTAAGCAGTTTTGAAATAGTGGACAATCTTTAAGTTTTAAGCACCATGTTAGCACAATTTAAAACCCATTATTTTATGTCATTTAATGAACATATCTGTTGAGGCAGGAATTTCTACCAAATTCCAGGAGCTGCTACTATGAACAGCAGAGATGGCTTAATCAATCAGGAATGTTCAAGGAGTGTCATCATTAAACGTTTTTAGTATTATCTGTTTCCCTGTATAAGATGATCACACAGTGACTGAGTGTTAGCATGAGAGGGTGTTATTCAGCAAAAGAGGCTACAGTCCTACATCCATTTACCTGGAAGTATGTCTCATTGATTTCAATGCAACATATTTTTTAATGAGTCTCCTGTAAGGTTGCACTCCTTTGTATTCTTAAAAATATCAAAACAGCTGTAGAGCCTGGATCAAACTAAAGGCCTATTTAGTTTAGCATTCTGTTTCAACAGGGGTCAACCAGATGCCTATGAGAAAACCACAAACAGGATATAAATGCAGTAATGCACACATGCTTATATCCCCTCAGAAGTTAGTATTGAGTGGCACACTGCTGGCAATACATTGTCATACTGATTAGTAGAGCAATCAATAGTTACTAATGCACAGACCTGCCTTAATAACCTAAATCAGTGATAGAGAACCTTTTAGGGACTGAGGGCCTATACCGGCAGGCATATTGTGCCAACCTGTGGGTGGAGTCAGGACTCAGCGTCCTGATGATGCTTGCCCTAACTCTGCCACCAGAGGTGCCACAATGGCATGTGCCATTCGAGACGGCGTGCGCCACCATGACACACCTCTGGCGCTGTGTCCAAATGATGCAGCACCTAAGGGATGCCATAGAGCTGCGCCGCTGCAGAGGCTGGATCAGAGCCACTGCATGAGGTTGCCACCCCTTAGGAGCAATCTGTACAGCCCTTGAGTACTCAAACTAAAAGGCTTTCCTGCACTGGGGGTGACCAGGTGCCAGGAGTGGGACTTCCAGGAGGAACGGGACTTCAGGGTGGGACTTTCACCCTTTGGAGGTGGGACCTCTACCCTTGGGAGTGGGACTTCTTCCCATCACCCTCCCGGGCCTTCTGCTGCCTCTCCAGAGATAGTGGAAGGCCCAGGGAGGCGAGAGGAGAAGAAGAATAGGCATGCACCTGTTCCTCCTCTTTCCTGCCCTCCACGTGCCACAAAAAATGGCATTGCATGCCATAGGTTCATCATTACAGCCTTAAATGCAGCAGATTCTGTCTGATCTTGGAAGCTAAGAAGGATCAGATCTGGTTAGTACTTGGATAGGAGACAGACAATGAATACCATGTGCTGTAGGCTATATTTCAGAGGAAGGAACTAGCAAAACTACCTCTGAGTATTCCTTGCCTAATGATGAAACTCATGAAGTTGCCATGAGTCGACAGGTGACTTGAAGGCACATACCCATACAATGCACAGAAACCAACTGGACTGGAAGGTTAATCTTATGTGAACACTGGTAATCAGAAAATATTCTTTAATATAGCCAAGACATCAGGCAGCATAGAACAATTTGTATGGCAAAGGGGAATAGCTATGGAGTGCCAATGAAACAACCAGGAGGTTGCCAGAAGGCTTACTTTGGACCTCAGATGTTCTTCATCCAGACTGTGGATGCTCCTGGCTAAGCCCTTCTCCTCCACAAGCTTCACCCAAGTCTCTTCCTCCCGGAAGTGGGTTATCTCCCTAGTGCACTGCTTCTCTTCCCTATCAGGATGATAAATGACAAATCTAGTTGCCCATACACTCAGCTGGCACATCCTGGAAGTGCTGGTTATGATTGCTTTATTCTTCCTCTGGCTTCCAGTAGGGGGCAGGGGAGAAACAAATCTCTATTCCTGGCCAAAGAACCAGCTAGTGCTTTGGTCAGGGACTTGAAGACACCAGTGGCATGACGACACCCCAAAGTCACCCTGCCTGCAGAGAGACTGATGGGTGGAGAGAGAATTGGCCCTCCTCAAAGACTTCCTATCTGTGCATTTATCTTCTGTTTATGGGTTGGAATTCATAAGAATGACCCATTTCAGCCTATTGTGGGTTACACTATTGTTAGGACCACATTTCTGAGGGGCTTGACAGACTGCTCCAAAGGGACGGTGGGACGCCACCCCTTTTCTACTGGGTTTCATGTTGGAGTCTTGGACTATAGGTGGCTTCTAGGTCACAGAATCATAGAATCATAGAGTTGAAAGAGACCACAAGTGCCGTTCAGTCCAACGCCTTGCCATGCAGAACTCTCAGTTAAAGCATCAATGGTCAATAGTCATCCAGCCTCTGTTTAAAGACCTCCAAGGAAGTGTGTTCCATTGTTCTCCAAGGGAGTGTGTTCCATTGTTGAACAGCTCTTACTGTCAGGGAGTTCCTCCTAATGTTGAGCTGGAATCTCTTTTCCTGTAGCTTGCATCCATTGTGCCGGATCCTGTTCTCTGGAGCAGCGGAAAACAAGCTTGCTCCCTCCTCAATATGACATCCCTTCAAACATTTAAACAGAGGTATGATATCGCCTCTTAGCCTTCTCTTCACCAGGGTAAACACCCCCAGCTCCTCATAAGGCATCGTTTTCAGACCCTTCACTATTTGGAGGGTGTACAGACCAGCATCTTTCGTCAGCCTGGGGGCTATCAGGGTGTGGTGTCTACACTTGATGCTTCACACCACACCACATGATGGGCAACATCATGGCACTCCTTTGGCACCTACATGACACAGTGCCAAAGGAGTGTCAAAAAGCCATGGTGCTGGCGACTATGGCACCCTTTTTGTGACACAGAAAGGAGACCCTTTTTGCGGCTGCTTTTTGCACTGAGGAAAGGTGAGATCGGGGCCACAGCATGTTTTTCTGCAGCCCCAATCTGGCTCTAAAAGGGGAGGCCTGTACAGCCCCTAAGTTGCCCTCCTCTGGACTTGCTCCAGTTTCTCAATGTCATTTTTGAATTGTGGTGCCCAGAATGGAACGCAGTATTTAGGGGGGGTGGGCTGACCAAATCGAAATACAGTGGCACTATTATTTCCCTTGATCTAGACATTATATGCCTATTGATGCAGCCTAAAAGTGCATTGGTGTTTTAGTGGCCGCATCGCACTGTTGACTCATGTTCGACTCGTGGTCTACTTGGACTCCTAGATCCTTTTCACACATAGTCTCTTTAAGACAGGTGTCCCCCATCCTATATCTGTGCATTTCATTTTTCTGCCTAGTGCAGTACCTTACATTTCTCCGTGTTGAATTTCATTTTGTTAGGTTTGGCTCAGCCTCTAGTCTATTCAGGTCATTTTGAATTTTGATCTTGCCCTCTGGGGTATTAGCTACTCCTCCTAATTTGGTGTCATCTGCAAATTTGATAAGTATGCCCCCAATTCTGTCATCCAAGTCATTGATAAAGATGTTGAATAGCACTGGGCCCAGGACAGAACCCTGTGGGACCCCACTGGTCTGCAAATATTGAAGACTGGAGCATATAACAAATTTGGATACCACATTACACTGAAGTTAACACTGAGTGCAGTATTTTTCTCTTATGCAACCCTACTTTAAAAACAGTACTGAACACATTAGGTGGTTTGTTTGTTTGTTTTTAAATAATATGAACACACATTCCAACTTATGCAAGCACGATAATGCCATGGTACCAGATGTGAACATGCCTTTTCCATAAGCTGCGAATGGGTAAACTGCCTACAACAGACTGTGGTTGAGTGCTTGTGGGGACAACTCTACATAATTTCCAAGCTTCCAGATCCATGGAAGCAAGAGAAAGATGTATTAAGAATTGTGTGGAATCATGTAGTCGGAATAACATGGAACAAAACAGAGCTTGGGAAACTTTAACCCCTCCTATAATCCATTTCCCAGAATCTCCCACTCAGAATAGCCAATGGCCATGTTGGCTGGGGGATTTTGGACATTGTCGCCCAAATAATCTATTTTTCAAGCTCAGGAAAGAGACAGCTCTGCAGAGCTAAAACTGAATTTCAGAGTATTTGTAATGACTCCACTGTGCTTTCCTGAACCAGTTGGAGCTTGACTTTGCTGAAAAGCATCTCAGACACAAACAGCCCTGCATCTATCATTTCCTTGTAAATCAAACAACACCTAATCGGCTGAGCGTGAGTTCAAAGATCAGAGAACACACTGTAAAAATGTTTCTTTTTGCTTTAATTTCTAAGCAGCTTTGAGGAGGTAAGGCAGCTGGGAAAATCAACAGTGCTGTGAACCATCCTATGGCATTTTTGTGGGTGGGTGAGGAGGAATTGAAGCCTCTGATAAGCAGGGTATGTTGTATTCAATGCACATTTCATGGTTTGCAAACATTTTCAACCATAGTGAAGTCAATCTATATGGACTACCATGTGGTCAATCTGTTGTACGAGATTTGTAGCTTGGTTTACAGTTTTGTGCCACAGAATTCTAAATACCTCACAAAATTGCAAACCCCAGGATTTCATAGGATGGACTGATGATCTTTAATGTGGTATCAAAAACTGTAGCTGTGGCATGTGGAAGAAACCAACTCCAGTGCCTTGTCCCAAAGATCAAGTGATCAGCATCATTTTAAATATAATCCAATGGGATGTAGAAACAGAAAATGACAGAGTCTTTTTTGCCCACAGCTTGGACTATAACAACCAGAATTTCCCTGTTAGCAAGAGTAGCTATAGGAGCTGGGGCAATTCTGAGAGTTAAAGTATAAAAGAGGACATTTCCCCCAACTTTTTCCAGTTTTCAAAGCAGGGCATTAGATAGCTTGGGAAAGTCTGGTCAAGAACAGACTCACCAAACACTGAGAGACTTTGTTTAGAGCAGGGACTTTCTTCAGAGTATGTAATTCTTTGTTAATTTTCTTATTGAAATAATTTTAGTGATTTCCTCCCCAATGTGAAAAAGTTTTCAAAAAGTGTGCAATTTTTGAAGACTATTAGTTGTTCAGAATTTATTTTGTGCAAAATGTGTACATTGCTGCACAAAAATGATGTGCAGTAAACAGCACTGTAATATCTTCTGTGCAGAAAATGCCACATGCAAATTTTGCTTAGACTAGTCCTTAACTGTGAAGATTCTTGAAGCCTGGGATTCCTCTAGTTGAGGTTTATCAACACTTGAGAAACACATTTTTGTCCATTTGGGGGAATATTTTCAATTTAGTCATCCCAACTTTAGAATAAATTGGCTTAGCATTATGCTGTGTGTATGTGTGTGTAAGCTATACATTGCTATATAAATAAAACCCAGTTTCTGTTTGTTTATCTGTTTGTTACTGCTTTACTCATAAACAGCTGGATAGATTTCCCCCAATTTGCAAGGGTTGATTGGGTTGATCTGACTTTAAATATAGGATATGCAGTATACATGAAATGCAGTTTTAGTACCACACCAATTATTTTTTCATACAAAGAGAGCAGTGTGTGTGTGGTGGCTGATCGGAAGAGGCCTCCTCTTTGAAGGGCAACTGAGAGTGCTGTGCAATGAGAAGGACATTTGTTTACCCAAAGAGGATCCTCCCGATAAGTTGAAACCAAAACTTATAAAATGACTCTTCCAAGTACTAACGTGTACTACAGCTAGTATTAAAATGTGAAGCTAAGAACCTGAAAGATGCATGTCAGTGGGGCAGTAAAGGCATTTAAAAATGAACTAATATTTGAAATAAGATTATGACGGGATGCTACCAAACTACTGGAAATGATACATTGTGTGTCTAATATCCTAAAGTAGCTTTCCAGATGTTATAGGCAGTTTGCTTATCTTGGAAACACAGTGATATGTGTTACAGTCTATTCACATACAGTATGTTGTTGCTTTATTAGCATCTGTCTGACGATAACCTGACCACTCAGAAAGATGAATTGTGACAGTTTTGTAGCAGACACAGGACCTGAGGGGTATTTTTTCTTTATCTATGATGGAGACATCACATATGGCCTTAAGCTAAATATTTGATTTCCATACATGTCTTTATTTTCATTTGTAAAATATGATCATCCTTACAGTCTTCATAAAGATGACAAGGAACATGAATCTATAGAATCTGAGATAAAGCAAACCCTTAAAAGAAATGCTACACTATAGAGAAAGGGAAACACTATCACTCTTCATTCCCTTTAGACCTGGAGTTAAATGTATTAATCTGTCACTTGAAGAGTTGATTGACACATTTACACCTGAACCAAATTAGATCACATCAGATTTAGCAGTATTTAAAAGTGCTGCTCCAAAGTGCAGGGCTCAGTGGATTCAAATTACAAGAAAGGAGTTTTAGGGGGGGGGTGTCATTCCCACTGGCAGTTTGAATCGCTTCTTGATTCACCTTTGCTCCATTTTAGAAAGTGATTCAAAAAGGTCCCTAGTTTTCACTATTAAAAGGGGTTTTCCCGCTTACCCCAGTGTGATTGCTTTTTTTTTTTTTGCCACAATTGTTGTTCTCACTGGCAGCTCTGCTTCAGAATCCCCTGTCAATCAAGCCCGGCTTGGAAATGGGGGTGGGGGTTGGAGGCTGAGAGAGTGTGAGGGGGGGGGAAGAAGGAGGATGAGGAATGGTCAGGGACCCTGCAAGAGAAGGAAGAGAGGGAGGGGAGGAAGGATCTGGGAGGGAAAGGCAAAAGGAGGACCCTGCAGGAGAAGGAAGAGGGGCAAGAAGGCTCTGGGGAGGCAGAGGGGCAAGAAGGCTGGAACTGGGGAGGGAGTGCAGAGGAGGAGGAGGAGGATGGAGAAAAGGCTGGGGGACCCAGGAGGAGGACAGGGAACACATTTTTTAAAAATCACAAATTAGCAACTAGTTGGCTGTGCAAGTAGTTGCTTGACCAATCTATCGATTTTTTGATTTATTCTTTTTTGGGAAAAAAAAAAAGAACCCAAGAAGGCAGTAGTGGGTGTGTGTGTGACATCTCTGGGGAGGGATGGGACACACACACCCCTCTGCCGTTTGCCCCTCCCCTCTGAAAGAATCGATTCCGATCTGGTGTTCCCACTCATGGGACACGCATCTAAATTGATTCTTCGGGGAAAACCTTTAAAAAATACTACCAGCCCCCCCACCCCACCCCCAGGCTTTTTGCATTTGCTCCGCATTTTTCCCACTGGGATCTATCAAATGAGGATTAGGATCGATTTCCAGTGGGAACTAGGGGCATATAGCTCGAATCAGGGTTCGGAGCTTTTCGTAATGGGAATGAGCCCTTAGAGTACTTCATAATGGAATAGACTACAAGGGCTCATTCCCATTATCAGTCCACACTGATAAGGATACTCTGAAGGCAGCCCAAAGTATCCTGGCCTTGGTGCTGCCCTGTCCCTCCCCCTGTTTACTCTGTTTGCTCTGGTCCACCATTCCAAAGCTGGACAGCTGTTTCCATGAGCATTGTGCTGTGCTGCCTAGTGTGGAGGCTGCAGTACTGAGTCACTCACTAGCTCTTGAGCTCAGAACAAGGCATCCAGCCTCAATCACATGGCTGGGTATCTTGTTGTGACCTCAGAGCAAGTGACCCATGGCTGCACTGGGTGGCACTGAAGGATGCATCTGAAACAGCCATCCAGCTTTACTTGGGGGGGGGGGTTGGATATTTTGGAAAGATCCAGAGCAAACAGGGAGGTTTTTTAAAAAACATGCATTTCAATTCATTTCTGAATTGACAGGGGATTGGTTAGATGATCCTTTGTATCCCTTCCAACTCTGATTCTGTGAAAGTTCAGTTTACTTGGGTGAAAGATGAACCTCTTCTCTAAATAGTAAGAGTTTTTACGCTTGATTAAAAAGTTTATAATATTAATAGGGAGGTTAAATGGTCTACACTTATTATTATTATTATTATTATTACTGTTATTATTTTCTTGTATCCTGCTTTTCTCCCAATATGGGGACCCTTAGGACCCCCTGTTACATCTACATGCAGACGTTATCTCTCCCTCCCCCCCTTTTTGTAGTATATACATAAAAATATTTTGGTTATTTAGTGTGTGTATTTCATTTGCACATATCATGTATATCATATTTTAACATTTTATAAGGAAATAACACTGTTCAAATGAGAACAGTGTTATTTAAGTGAATTCAGTATTTAACTCAGCGCATGTATAAATATGGTTTGAGTGTTGGACTATGACTCTGGAAACTACTCAGTGACTTTCAGTAAGTTGCGTGTTCTCAGCCTCAGGGAAATGGCAAATCTCCTTTGAGCAGATCTTCCCAAGAAAACCTCTATTATTATTCCTCTATTATTATTATTATTATTATTATTATTATTATTATTATTATTATTATTAT
>NC_056523.1:252899995-252914236 GCF_019175285.1 Sceloporus undulatus
ATTTCTTTCCTCCCTGTTTCCTTCCTCGCCTAATTTTCCCCTTCCTCTATTGTTTTTTAGATTATTTAACTTTATATATTTATTATTTTATGTTTAACGAAATTAATGTTTGTTTCTGAATTTCCGGACGCAAGTGCATATTTGGCCTTTACTATTTTTCTTTTATATTGTAGTGAAATTTTTTGCTTGTATTGGCTGTACACCCCTTCACTCTTATTGGACGAAGCAAGATTGATAAGTTTGCTTCCTCCCTAATCTCTGCCCTCTGGTGCTAGGTTCCTTTGGGCGGACATTTATTCCATCAAGCCAGGAGATTATGGTTGGCAACTGTCCAGGCAGAGGATGCTTTCTTCACAGCTGCCCCTAGACTTGTGGAAAAAGCTGCCAGAAGAGAAACCAGCATTGAAAGACTAGTTCTCTTCCTGCGGTTTGTTAGTCCAGATCAACTGGAAAATTGGTGAATTAAGATGTTGAATTTTAAATTGTAGACTGTTTAAATGCTTATGTACGCATTTGTCCTTTAAAAAACTGGTTTTAGTGCTTTAATTAATATGTTTAAAATGTGATGTTGTTATTTTTAAGTATTGATTTGTTGTTGTTCCCTACCATGATCCATGGACGAAGAGCAGGTAAGAATTATTATTATTATATGATTATTAGTTATTTTATGTTATTATTAGTTATGATTATTTGAAAGCAGTAGTGTGCTACTGAGAAGCATGCTACAAAGTTCAAACACCAGAACCTGACCTGCACAATCCTTGCATATAGATCTATTCACAGTTAAATCAGAGAGGAAAAGGGACTTTGGGTGGTTAGTGATATTAAATAAGTGTTCGCCAGTTATCTTCTCCGAGCCACCATCACACACCTACGAGTAAATGGTGATTAAACACCAGAAGCATATTCCCAAGCACCATCGCTCTACTCTCTACAATTTTAATGTTGAAGGAGTATGATTGCCTTTTGTAGTGAAACTACGAGAGATGTTTGTGCTATAAAACAGGCAGATCATTATAAGCCTCTACAGAGAACTAGCTCACAGAGTCTCTTGACTGGCAGTTGGTACAACTGAATACATTTGATATTAATGTTAATGGTGTAGTGCTACCAATAATCATACCATACCCATTAACAAGGCACTGCTCCTTCTCTCACTATTTTTAAATCTGAATTTAAAAACTCTGTTTGTTTTCTAAAACATTTGGAATTTTCTCTTTTCATGTTGTTTTATAATCCGTATGTTTGATTAGTTTGTTTTATAGTATATTTTTTGTATTTTACCCAGATAAATATATTTTAAAACTGTATTATAAATTTATTTTTTATTATTCCTTTCTCGCTCTGTATGTATGTGTATGCACACATTTTAGATTGATGGCCTATAGCAGGATCCACTGTTTTGGTTGTTGTGTCCGTAAAGTGTCATGTAAATATATGGTGCTATAAATAAATGATGATGAGGATGATGTTGATGATGATGATGACAATGATACCCACAGAGAACAATGTTAGATATCGATAATGATATATACAAGATAGATATGTATTTCACAAAAAAGAAGAGAGACACACTAGTGTGATGCAGTGATGTGAATGCTGGACTAAGTATAGAACCGGGTTTCAAATCATCCACTCAGCCACTCAGTGGGTGCTTTTGGACAAGTTGCCCTCTGAATAAATCTTGCCAGGAAAACCCCATGATAAGTTTAGTGTCACTCTAAGTCGGAAATGACTTGAAGGCGTGCACAATGACATTTTACAACTTTATTGGATTTGATTGTTCTTAGCTGTTGTGAGTAGTACGGGCCAAAATATTGGCCCACACTTTGTTAATTTTTGGGGGTGAAATGAAAATGGCCCCTGATGATTGAAACATCTTGAGGGGTGGGGATGGTGGAGATGGAGATTTCTATGCTTTCTTGGTGGTGGTGGGAGAGGACCAGTTCTTTTCTCTCTCACTTTCTATTTCCCTAGATAAAAGACTTGACTGCAATGTTGAAACAAGAACAAACAGCTCTCAGTGAACAAAAAAATCCTTCCCTCTTTTACAAGGCACAAGTAAATATGCAGGGAAGGACTGCTTGTTTTAAGCCACCTGGAACGATAGAAAGGGAGAGCATAATATAATCTTAATAGTGAGATAGCACATATGATGGCAGACAGTGGACTAGCAAATATATTGATGATAAACTGAACTGGATAACTTAATTCAGTAGATGTTCTAATAGATGTAATAACCTCCTTTACATCATATGATTAATATTCATGTTAATTCACCTCATTGAACTGACAGCGAGTGAAAGGCCATAGGATTCCCTCTTCCTCCTTTGAGGAAAAAGTTCATTCTTGCCGGAGATTTTTAGTTTGGATTTCAGATGTACATCTCTATAAAAATGAGCCAATCATACTCATTCAGAAGTAAGGCCTATTAGAATTCAACATGTTCTAAATTGCAATCCAGATTCTTCATTCCATTCAACAGTACGAGCCGTCTGCTTCTGCTAAGTATTTAAAAACATTTCTACACTATATAATTATAGCACTTCAATACCATTTTGCCAGGGTTCCAGCCTATGGAATCCTATGATTTGTAGTTTTATAAGTTACTTAGAATTCCCTGCCAGAAGACTCTAGTGCTGTCTTTTATGGAGATCAGCTGCAAATTCTAAGAAGCTCACCAAACTGCAAATCCCAGGGTTGTGTAACATGGAACCATGGCAATTTGTGCCATCAAACGTCTATAATTCTGCAGGAGGCATATATTTTAAATTACTCTTTTAACTTAGAGGCCACAATCCTTTCTACGGTTATGCAAACTGCTGTGATTTCTATAGTGCTTGTGTGGGTTAATCTCGATGGGCAAGATAAGAACCTTAACCTAAATTCATTTTTTTTAGTCCAAAGAAAGGCTCCCCTGGGGCTGTATGTCACAAAAGCAGACATCTCACACTGATAACCTAAATGGAAACTCTTTAACATTCTCACGTGTGGGCACTGACTTGCCTCTGGAAAGAGACCACACACATGGACTCAAATAGAGGATCCTATAATTGCCCAACATTTTCATGACTTGTTTTGAAGTCGTTTTATCAGATGGGGGGGGGGAGATGATGAGGGACCACCAATAACAATGGTTCATAATTAGAAGCTACTACATGAGGAACCTGATAAACATTTCAGTACAAAGTATTTGTGTAGCACAGCCCGTAATTCACTCTCCACACTCAGCTGCTTTAAAGCACTGGTTTCACATTACAGGATATCATAATTACTGTTCTGGGGGGTATTTCTTCAAGTGTTGGGTGTCTCATAGCCATTATTTCTTGGTTATCTACTTCTTTCAGATATAATGATGCCTTCGAATGACACATCCACTGCTTTACCCCACTACAATATGTAACTTTTAAATCAAAACATAGACATATTCACGTGAGAAATGACAAAAGGATTCTGGCTGTACAAGAATACATGTGGAGATGGCAGGCCTGTGAGAATACTGGGTTATGCATTAAACAGTGGTCTTCTGTGAGGAATTTTAGCCATCATTTCTCCCAAAACTGGGACTTAACACAGTTCCCAAGTCTAGCTCAAAAATGAAAGTACTGTACAAATAAAATACACAAAATTTTATAATATTAAAATTCCATTAAATAAATAGACAAATGGAATTGAAAGACACGGGTGGTTCAGTTTTACTCTTTATATAATGTGTCCATAGCACACATTTTAAAAGTATGAATGAAAAGCTGCTTACAGCATCATTCCAGTCATTCTTTGAAACTTCAATTTATATGTGAGATTTTCTGAGGCATTGTTTTAAAGCTACAAACACTCATTAGAACCACAAGTGTCCCCTGCCACATGAGATTAGTCTGTTACTTCAGTAGAAGAAATCCAAGGCTACAGAGATTATCAGATGGGGGACAGGATGCCCTTGTCCTGTCCTTTTCCTGTCCTTGTCTTGTCCTTCCAGCGCGATCGCAGGAAAGACTTTCAGACAAAATTGCACTGATCCTGTCATTGTCCTATCCTGAACGTGCAAATGACAGTGATCATGTGAAAGATTTTCAAATGATGTTGCGTTGACCCTATCATTGTTCCATCAGTGAAGTGGAATTGTCCCATCTTGCCCTCCATTTTGCCTTAACAGAAGAATCTATTCATCCAATTCCACTTCACTGTCAGATTTATGACAGGATCAGTGCGTCAAGAATGAAGGTCTTTTGCTCAATTGCTGTTATGGACAGGAAGGGATGTAGCCAGGATTTTGGGAAGGGGGCTTGGGCATAGTGGTGCAGCAGTGCATGTATGCCATGGGCGTTGGAGCCATTCATTGTATTCCAATACAGCTTTGGAAGCAAACAAATAGGAAGTCAGTAAACATGCAAAATAGCAATTAGTATTGGCATGACAAAGTTGCTACTTCTACTAGCCTTAATAAAAGTGTGAATTTTAAAGAATTTTCAGACTAGACTATCTAGTCCCACACTGGATTCATACAGGAGTCCGTGAGCTGGCCCTGGGGAACCCACAAGCAGGACATGAACACAGTAACACTCTTCTGGTTCTGTTCCCTAGCAAAGGGAATTAAGAAGCATAACGTCTCTGATACTGGAAATAATATATACCCATCAAGACTGTATATTCATGGAAATCTTATGTTCCATTATTTTTTCTAATCCCTTTAATGTGATGTCCAAATTGGCGGCTTTTGATACATGTTGTATGAGCAAATTGAATTCTATTGTTGTGTTGTGTTGATTTTTGCATTTGTGAATGGTAAAACATGCCCTTGTAGTCCTAGAATTCTATTTTGAAACCTTTAAAGGCAATCAGCATGACTGGCACCCTTCTGATGACTCTACTGTGCTTATGAAGTTTCAATGTCAGAAAACCTTCAAGGAACCAGTGGTGATTTTTTCCCCTTGTATAATGTGTGGAGAACGATGTGTGCCTTACATGAATACTGTCTGCAAGTCATAATCACAGAACTTACTATTGAGTGGCATCGTAAGATGCTCTTTTGTGAACAGAAAATGTCCTTCACATAAATGCCCTCCAATTAATGGAAGGAGGGATTTTTTTGCTGATTTTATTCCTCACTGTGTCCTCATCCCAAGGGCTCCTCATCACTCCAAAGCAAACTTTTGGGAGGCTCAGGGGCATAATGTCCCCCCACTCTTCTGCTAATTGGTCTGGAAAAAAATCCAATTTTTAAAACTCCAACTTCCACTCTGCACACTTGTTGGGCCTGTGGGTGAGGAATTCTGAAAGTTGTGGCTCCCAAAATGGTGCATTTCTATGCTCTGGCCAGAAGCACCATTTCACAAACCAAACTTTAGTGATGGAAGTCTTGGGATCTAACTGTGCTGTAATGTTTATTTGCTTCAATCATTATAAATAATCAATATTGTGCTCTTAATAATTGAAGACACATGCTTGCCTTTTAGAAATACAGGTGTAAGAATTTCCTGAGGATTAACACAATTAAGGATTTATCATAAAACATTTCTGAAATACTAAGTTTTCAGCCACTGTTTTTATTTATGAATTTACTTATCCCATATGTGCATTTATTTTACTTTTATTTTGACCACTTCAGCACCTGAACAGATTGCATTAAGAAGGACATCCCGTATATCTCACTCACCTACTCCCTCTGCTGGCTTCTTGCTGCCTCAGTACCTACATTTTGCATACTTCTGATGCTTTGCTGTGCTGGATGCAGGTCTATGTGCAATTTCATGACAATGGCAATATCCTGCTTTATTTTGATATGGAAGAAGAGTCTACTGGATTTAGGAAACGAGAAATTGTCCCCCAAGCCTGGCCTATTTCACTGTATTTTTTCAACTGCAGCTATCCACAGCCATTTTCAGCTTGCTTTATTACTGTAGAGATTATCAGACGAAGAATGGGACATCCTTGTCCCGTCCTTATAGCGCAATCATGAAAGGATTTTCATATGACATTGCACTTATCCTGTCAGTGTCATTAAACTACGATTGACCGCGATCGTGCAAATGACTTTCACATGACATTGCACTTATCCTGTCATTGAAGTGGAATTGTCCCGTCCATGCTATTCATTTTGTATTAACGGAAGAATGTGTTAATGCAATTCCACTGAAAGTTTAATGACAGGATCAGAGCAAATGTGTGAATGTCTTTTGCATGATCACTGTCACGGATGGGATAAGGATGGGCTTCACTCCCATTTCTGATCTGATAATCTCTTGTATTTTCAAAGAAAATGCACAAAATAGCTTTACACAATTACTGAATCATTGGGGGAAGCTTGGAACTTAATGGAGAAACTTGTATAACAGGGCATGACAAAAGTGACTGAAGCTTTCAATATCAGTTCCTCAGATTTGAGCAGAGAGACCTAGATACCATTTCTTTATGTCCCCCCCCCTTTCCCCCCCCAAATGGTTTCTAATGATAAGTAGCCAAGATCTAAAATCTAGGGCACAGAGAAGTGGGGGGGGGGGGGAGAGAGCTCATGAGATCCAAGACGGGACAAGGACAATTCTCCTGCTTGAAGAAGTAACACTGGCCTCTATCTACTACTTTGACAGGAAGCACTTCTATGTTATTATTTGATTTTCACCAGTCTGCCCCATGTTCCTCTCTCCAAAGGCTGCTGGTAGTTAGGGGATCCAGGGAATGGGGATATTGATGGTGGAAGGTAGGTAAACATGGTAAAATCTGGACCCATTTGTGCCAGTTTAAATAGACAAAGATACTTTCACCACCAACTTTCACAGAGTTCTTCGCCATCATTTAAACAGACTGTGAAGCCATCTTTAGGAGAAGAAGTCATGGGATGTGGATTGCTCACTACCAGTGATGGCATCATTCATGGGCACTTGACCAATATGAGCTTGTGGCATTTCCACAATTACATTTATGTATTGTTTAATTTATACCTCATCTTTCCACCAAAAAAGCCACCCAGACATTGCAGATGGCACAGCAAATCGTGATGGTGGCTGGGATTACATTTTTCCTCCTGATGAATACCTTCCCTTCAAATGAATCAGACTTTTGAGTACTGGAAAAAGAGCAGTTTCCCACAACTGACATGGTAAGGAAAATATGTTTGGATCTCTTGGTTGCCTTAATATTTACAGGTGTTTTCAAACACCCATTATAAACCTCATCTGTGGAATTGTTTCCCTCAGTAAAACTGTAATACAATAATCATGTTTCTGAAACTGTCATCCAGCAGGATGGCTTGCAACCTTACCTGAGGACAGAATGCAGAATCTAAACAAACAATCTAGTTAATTATGTCTAAGTACAAACAATGTGTTTATTTCTGCTTTGAATAATTTACCGCCTTGCCAATCCATTTATCTGATTATAAAATACTGTATTGAGATTATACTTAGTTTAAAACCATGCCTCACTAATGTTTATTCTGTAAAGCTGCATGAAATTAAATCTTTTATCCTACTCATAATTTCCCTATAAATTGTATACACAAAGTTACTTGCAAATTCCATTCAAAATGTTCACATCTTTTGCTTATGTTAGCCCTATTCCTCCTGCTTCCTTTTTATCATAGTTTTTAAATCCCCTAAAAGTGACAGAACTCTTTCCTACTTAAGTTCCTTCACAACTCAAAATTAAATAGCTAAAAAAACTATCAAAAAGAGGAATATGAAAAGAATAAATTCATCATTTGCACGCACATGCACACAAATGAGAGGTAGATACACACTTAGGCTGTAAACTTAAACACTTAGTGTAAATTAAGAGTTAAGGGAGTTACATTTCAGTAAACATGCATAGTCTTCTACCATAGGATCGTGTTTTTAGTGTAGATTAAAATCTTTGGGACAAGTTAGTCCTGGGCACCTTTTCATATTGATTTTACATGACTTAAATGTGATTCTTTTAGCTTGGTTCCAACCCAGTATTTACCACTGGGACGTCATATTATTGGACTGGGTTGCTTGAAACTGACCTTTGCCATATGGAAAAGAAGAGAAGTCACAGATCTGTAGAACCTCCAGGGCAAATTCTATAAAATAAATAGACTTTACAGACCTATTCTGCCTGATATTTGTTTAAACTCTGTTGCTTTGCTGCATTGAGACAAATGATCAGAGACCTAATGGCATGATACTTGAGATCTCCCCCTTTCCAAAATGCCCAGAAGAGTATCTGGTGGTGTAGCCTTGTGCTTTCATACATGGATATTATATGACCTGTTTTGATTGGTATAATAATAATAATAATCCTCTACCTTCTTTTTTCTTCTTAGCTGTAGAGGAATGTCTTCTTTGCCTTTTCTTCTTTGCTTATTACGTGCTAATCATGCTGAACAAATAACTAATAACAAAGGTTCTAAAGGCTCTGTGGGAGAAGATGAGGTTTTTGAGATTTATGCTGAAAGACAGGCTATGCATAGGATGTGTTTTTGCAAGTTTTGTGTGTGCGCAAGAGTGTGTGTGTGTTGTGTGTCTCCCGGCATGAGCACTGTGTGTGGCCTAACAGTGTGTCAATGCAAAGTGCCATTTTGCCTTGAAGGCGTTCCAAACCACCCTGAATGCTCACAGGAAACATGGCTCTGTAAAGTAAAGAAACACAAAGGCCAAAATAGTTATTTGTTAATTGTTTCTTCTGTATACTTCTATTTCTGAGACTTTGTAAACATCCTCTCTACTGTCAGGGCATGTTCGTCACAATAGCACCTCAAAGCAGTTTTGCCTGGCTGCAAATACCTCTCCTCATCATAGTCTTTTCTTCTTGCCTTCATTTCTTTAGGAACACTTATTGAACCACCATCCTTTGTGAGCTCTCAGGCATGCTTTCAAAAATGCAAGACAGCCCAGTTCTTTGTGAAATCCAGTGAAATATTTTATGCTAAAACCCAAGAGACGTAAGAGAGGCAAAGCTGGCATCTTGGCAAGTTAGTTTCTCTGTGCCAGATGTTCAAACCAGATGACATGCCACTCACTGTGAGATGCTCCAAATAGCCTCATCTAGATACTAAGGCACTTCTCTTCCACCCTCTAAGGCACAGGAGGCCAACTGTGGTGGTTATGGGAGCCAATTTTCTTTCCCTGGGAACTTTTTGGGGGGCTGCACAAATGCCAAGGCATAAACCAAGGCCTAAATACCCAAAGGCACAAGATTCCATCTGATCTTGGAAGCTAAACATAGTCACAGCCCTGATAAGTATTTGGATTGCCAACGAATACCAAGTGCTGTAGGCCAGTGTTTCTCAACTTTGTTTCCTTCCTGTGCCCCCCTTGTCCTAACAGTTGAAAGGTAGCTATTTAAATGGTTTGTTTGTAAACAGAACAAGCTTTTGTTATAATTTTTTATATAATTTATACAAAATACAGTTAAATAAAAAACTATACTTTACGTAATTCTCGATCAATGTGACCCTTGTGCTTGATAGCTAGAAACAAGCTTTTTTATATCTGGTTCTATTGCTGTGTGTGATAACCGAAGATCCAGGCTGATTAAATAGTTCACATGACTGAAACCTGATTGTACCAAATACAAAGTAGGAAATGTCATGAAAAACAATTTTGCTTTATCCCACATCTGTGGGAACGTTTTAGATATTCTACTCTTTATTCAAAAATGGTGTTTTTCTTGACTCAAAGTTACTTTGGCTGCTATGTCACTTTTGCCAGCAGCACTCACAAGAAATGGATCAACTACCCAGGCTGGAATATCCATGTCCAGCAGATCATGGAACTTATATAAGGAGAACTTACATATTATTTTAAAGCCGCTTCAAATGATTCACATACACAATTATCTCATCATCTTTCAATTCATCACTATCTACTGCCAAAGATGAAAACTGTGCAAATTTTTGACAAGCAGTATTGGTGGCATACAGCTTGAATTTTCCAGGAAACCCTGTAATAATCTCTTTGCTTGAAAAAAGGTCACAACTCCTGCCCTGTAGTTGTTTGTTTAACAAACTGAGCCTTTCAAAGACATCACACAGGTATAATATATCACATTTAACAGAGGTCATCTTTTCTTTCATTTCCTTGCCTCTGAAAAATGTCACAACTGAGTCTCACAAAACAACAAAACAACAAAGCCTTTGAACAGCCAATGGATTTCTGTATGCAATAATAAGCATGTGAACTCTTTGTTATTGTCCTCACAAAGCTGTTGAAACAGGCAGTCTTGAAGTGCATTTGATTTAATGTAGTTTACTCCTTTTATTACAATCTGTAGAGATGCATGCAAGCACCCTGCTAGTGTTTTTGAAACCAAGTGTTATTGGTGAACTATGCAGTGAATACAGAATACTTCTGGCACAACACCTTTCAAATATGCAATAAATCCTCTGTATATATCTCTCATAGAAGCAGCAACATCAGTAGCCCAGGCCAGAATGTTCTGGAGAGGGATATCTTTCTCATTGAAGTACCTCTTTACTTCTTCCATGTTGGAGCGTGGAAGTGGGAGGGAAAAGGAAATGGAAGTGATGTTGCCAGAGTGCGTGTGACAATCCATCCATTGGGAAGCTTGATCACTTCTCTGTTCACTATATACTTCTCTGTTTCTATTTTCTACACTTCTCCGTTTTCTTTTTTGTTTTGTTTTCTCAGTCACTCGTCTGTTTTCTTCACTTTTCACTGCTCTCTGTAGTCCCCTAGTCTTGTGCTGTGGCTACCCATTTACATGATTTCCATCTGTGACCCCCCCTTGGAACCCCCTGGGGGGTCCCTGGGGGCCATATGGCCCTTGGTTGAGAAACACTGTTGTAGGCAACATTTCAGAGGAAGGAACTGGCAAAGCCTCTGAGTATCCCTTACCTAAGAAAATACTATGAAATTCATGGGGTCTTCATAAGTCGACAGGTGATTTGTAGCATGCACATGCACACACACATGCACACAACCAAAAATGCAAAGAACAAAAGCTCTCAAGCATCCCTGTCAGGTAGGGTTGCCATACATCCGGACCTCCGAACCGGGGGAAATGTAGGACAAATTTTTCAAATGTAGGACACATTTTTTGTGTGTCCTGCATTTGAATGGGGAGGCTTTCCCTCGCCACCTGGACCCTGGGCCTCGCCGCGATCACGGCGGGGAGCGGAGCCCAAGCGGCAAGGGAATCCTCCTCTGAGGAGGCCGGGAAAGAGGGCGCGGGGCCGCTGGCGATCGCCAGGCCCTGCCCTCCTTCTCGGCCTCCGAGGAGGCCGGGAAAGAGGGCGCGGGGCTGCAGGGAGGCGGGGAGGGTGGTGCGGCCGCGCGCAGGAGGCACCGCCTCCCCCTTCGCCTCCTCCGCCCAAGGCCTCGCTGTCCTCCTCTTCCTCCGCGTGGCCATGCGAGGTGGAAGAGGAGGAGGGCTGCGAGGCCCCACGGGTTGCAGCGCAACCCCGCTGCAACCGGGCTTTTCCCGGTTTTTGGCGGCACCCGTGACGTGAGCGGGCAGGTGCCGCCAAAAGCGGGAAAAGCTCGGTTGCAGCCGGGTTATGGCAACCCTACTGTCAGGAAGTGGCTGAAAGCCCACTTCTATTTCAAAAAACAGGCATTTCTTGAGAAAGTAAAGGTGCAGAGCCAATATTCCAGACTAAGCTCTTCAGGGCCAAGGCAGGGGAGTCTTTTGCCTGCATTGCAATGGGGTTGTTAATATTTCCCTTGCTGTTCATTATAAAACAAGAGATAACTTCTACACTGCTTCTGGGCTTATGTACATGAAGAGCCCAACCCAGCTCCCAGCCAAGGAAATGGTGGTCTGTTGGATCTGACAGGTCCAAGGTGGATTCTGTTCCACCCTCCATCACTGGCAGGAACTGTTTTGGGGCATTCTGCTGGATGTTGCTTAAAGAAACATCACTGATTGTACATATGTGCCTGCTGAACTCTCTGCAGACTTCACAGGGGGCTTTATGGCAGAGGCCCAGGTTACTTGAAGCTTGGAAAGGTTGTTTTAAGGAGGATGAATGCAAAGACATGCTGAACCCTCCAGCTCTGAACAGTGGTGGGATTGGAACCAGAGATTCAGCTATCCACTGCTACTACTGTTCAGTTATGGAGGGCTTCAGGATGTCATTATACCCATTGATTTTAAAAGCAACTTTCCAAATTCTCCCATTTGGTGCTTTATGCTTCATTTTGTGCTGCATCCTATGTTAATTGCTAGTTTGCTTTAGAATCATAGAATCATAGTTGGAAGACACCACAAGGACCATCCAGTCCACTTAACAAACTACAGACCCCAGTATTCTATAGGATGGAGCCATGGCCATAAAAGTGGTATCAAACTGCATTATTTCTGCAGAGATTAAATGTTACTTAAATTTCCTGATTGAATGGGTCAGTTCTCGTAGTTGGAACTAATCTGGATTTAGGTCTGTGTTTTTAATCTGTTCTTTTTATTATATTTATTTGCTTAATTTTGACATGTTTATTGTAAGCATCTTGTGAGGGATTAAACATTAAAAAAAAGCAGTACTGGATCCAACCAGCAACCTATCTAGTCCAGCAGACTGTCTTGCAGAGTTACCAAATAGCTATTTTTGATTGGTGCCTTTGATTGTGAAGGTAATTTATGGTCATCATGAAAAGTAACTACTAAAAGTCTGATCTGCTATATGCAAATAGCACGTTTCGCTATAAACCCATGTTACAGTTTGTATTGAGTCCAAAGAAATGATATTCGGGCACTGAGGCATACCTGGCTGGTGAATTCTGCTGTACAAGCCTTTATCATGTGCAATCATTTTGTCATGTATAATAAGTGTAGAACCACATTTGATTGTACATGACAACATGGGGTTCCATTAATGTATTCCAAAGAAGACTGACTCTCCTGGTCTCCTTGCAATAGTTCTTTGTTTAGTTCAGTCTTTAGCTTTCTTCCTGTTGTCCTTAGATCCCTTAACTGACTGTTTTTTAGATAGCTCAAAGATCTTGAGTCACTTGAGAATGCTTCATTTATTGATAGCTTTGGATTTCTGAGCCAAGAATGAAGATTAGAGCTGTGCTCTTCCTGGAGCCCTTTCCTACCAAACATATGTTCCTAAGTTTCCTAGCTTTTTTGTTTTTCCAGAGAAAAATGTAGACAAACCACTGGCATAGTGAAGACAGTTTAGAGTCAACAATCTAGCTTTGTTAAACAAATACAAATTAGGAATCTAGCCTTGGTTTACTTTGCTGTCAGTCTAAATGCAAGTTTACGTGAAGTAGATTCTTGTGTTGACCAGTTTTTGATTGCATGCATGGGGCACAATGATATGAAGGCAGGGATGCAGGGCAGGGAAATCAGCATGTGCCAAATGGTACAGATGTATGGAAACATGATGTCAATGATACAAAGCCAAGTATAGTGTATGATAATACAAGACTTTCAGCCTGATCAAGTTTTTCCAAATGTTACTCTCTTTCAGATGATGGTAGTTCTACATAACATTTCTCATACACATTAATTGCAATTGTCAAGTGTTTGCCAAAACACAGAAAACTGTCACTGAATGGTTTTCATACTGCATCTGCTATCAATCAGGGGAAAAGAAATTGTGAGGCAACCACCTCAATTAACTGTAGTAGTTTTCAAAGAAGTAGCCATGTTAGTTTCTTGTGGCATAAAAAGGGGAAAGGCATGGGAAGTGGGAGGAAAATAAGAACTGTGGTAGCATCTTTAAGACTAAGGCTTTAATATCACTCTGAACTGCATCTGAAGAAGTGGGCTTATATCCATGCCAAAATAACTATGCTAAATTTTTTTAGCTCATGCTGAAATAAAAACCAGTATAAGTCTTAAAGGGGCTGCCATTTTTCTGCCCCTCCCTTCCTCCTTTTTATATCTTAATTAATATGAGAACTGAGTGAAAATGGAGATCATTGGTCTTCACCCTACCAGGGACTGATATTTGAGAAACTTGAGGAATAACATCTTGTCCATTTTAAGATGGCTATGTGATTTTAAGAATGAGGAGATGGTTATGGGACTTGCTGTGTGGAAGCCAGGGATGGCTGGACTTTGAAAACTAGGCTGCCTGAACTAGGAGACGTACAGTATTATATATTTTTAAAAGGATCAGTTTTCGTTGGGGGAAGGGATGTCAAAAGAGCACTTCAATGTCATTGAAAGAGACACTTTATGTTTTTTAAAACTCACATTGATTACAAAAAAGTAATATTGGCCTGTTACAGACAGCCAAAATAAAGCTGCTTCGAGTCACAGTGGAGATATGGTGTTTCAATGATGCATGCGTCCTAAGAGTCCAGAACTCACACC
>NC_056523.1:252914636-252945874 GCF_019175285.1 Sceloporus undulatus
TTCAATGATGCATGCGTCCTAAGAGTCCAGAACTCACACCAAAGCCATGCTCCAGCCCTAAGGACTGGAGCATGGCTTTGGTGAGGCTTCTGGACTCTTAGGACGCATGCATCATTGAAACACCATATCTCCACTGTGACTCGAAGCAGCTTTATTTTGGCTGTCTGTAACAGGCCATTGAGATGCATGTATTTTAATATGAAATGATGATGATTATTTCAGGAAACAGCACTAGCAAAAATGCCTAACATTCTCAAATAATTTTTATCACAAAATCTAACTGGCATACATCCCTGATAGGCTCATAAGCTTGTAAATGAAGGAGAGCTTATTTACTCACATATCTTCTGGGGCCTGTAAATTTAGCAGCAGAAATTCTTCTGAGGCCTATAAATTTAGGAACAGGAATGACTCCTGCAACCAATTGCCTGACTTGGGCAGAGAAAAATGTCAGAATGAATTAAAGAACTCTGGGATGTGTAGTTCTGGAGCTTAATTCCAAATGTGAAAGGAGTGTAAAAAAGACTGCATTTCTCATGATTCGATGTACCACTTTCCTTTTAGCATTACTTCAAATTGCATACTATAAAATAGACAAACAGGAGGTGTGAGAATCGTTGAGTGCCCTGGTGGTGAACTGGAAAACCAAGTTCCTTCTTTCCTTCCTTTTTGGAAAGTTAAATTTAAAACAAATGAATTTAATGGAACATTCCAAGATCCAGATCAATATTTTTCAACATTTTTACCCTGGAGGAACTCTTGAAGTAATTTCCAGGGTGGTATCTGGATGGGCCAGAATACTCCAGGAGTAGCCTGGAGTATTTTGGCCCCAGAGCTGCCCAGCAACAGTAGGTGCCACCTGCCATTGCCACAGCCAGTCACTCCCTCTGAGATCGAAAACAAGATGCCCAATTCTGGCCTAAAAGTGAGTGACTTGTACTGCTGTTGCTGCCATCAGCAAAATGTGACGCAAATTGGGACAGCAGCCCAGCATCACTCTGGAGGGATCTGGATCTTCTGGATCTTCTGGGAAAAACCAGAGCAAAAGGTGAATTTATTTGATCAGTTGTACAGATGGAATATCATGGATTCAATGCTGAACTGGCATTGCATCATATGAACAGTTTGCACCAGAACCGAGGATTAGGCTGTATGTTCTCCAGACTGATTGCCATGAGAACGGGGCTAGATGTGTTATTTGGCCTGTACGGACACAGCCCAGGTCCTTGGGAACCCCTGAATAAATATTATCATATCTACAGTTTGTAAGAATGTTTATTTTTTCCCCAATTATGATTTCTCACGGAACCCCGTGCAACCTCTTGCAGAATCCTAGTGTTCCAGAGAACCCTGTCTGAAAAACCTTGATTCAGATTGTCTTCCTATACTCTCCAACTGTCCTGATTTGGCAGGGACAGTCCCAATTAACCCCCTGTCATCCTGCTTTTTCAGCTACTTTAGAACTGTCCTAGTTTCTCTCCTCCCACATTCACCCTTTGTCCTCAGCTTATTTCAGTTGCAAGAGGGGTTTGCGCTTAATTAACTTAGCAGTGGGAAGAGGAGTGGAGGGGTGGAATCTTGCCCTTCTTTGTAGCCTCAGGCAAAAGCAAACTGCTGCTGTCTCTTCTAGCTTGTGTGCGCTTCCTCATTAAAAATTTTTTGCCATCTTGACCGCACTCTGATATTGTTTGGCTATGTGTCCCAGTTGTCAATAGTGAAATGTTAGAAGGTATGTCATCCTACCAGTGCTTAGATATGGATAGTACCAGCATGTCATTGCATTCATTTCTCTGATAAGTAATTTTCCAAACTCTGTTTTCAGGGGTAGACTGTAAGCCACCTCCTCAGTCCTCTCCATGCTATCCGTATTCTTCTCCATGTGTGTCGGGTAGCTGGGTGGGTGGGGGAAGAGAAATCTATAAATCCTCATACTGTGTGTGTGTGTGTGTGTTTGTGTGTGTGTGTGTGTAAAGACTTATTTGGTAGAAATTGTCGTATAGATTATGTGAGTTGATTTACTCTAAGGCTCTATCAGAATTAGTAGTGCACATTGTAGCACAGAAGGTTTGCTGTGTGCAACTTTTAATAAGTTAAACTCTATGAAATAAACAAAAATGTAACTGCGCAGAGCAACAGAACATGAGTCTGAATTATAAACTGGCTGAAAGAATTCCTGGAAAAGGTTTTAGGAAGAGAAACTGTGGTGGTGGAAGTAAGGAGGTCAGAAATGGAAAAAACAAAATTAGGATCCCAAACAAGATATATCTGTTTTCTCTAGCTTTTATCTGAAATAAATACTGTATTTGCTGCTCTAAGTATTTGAATTGCATTGTTTTGAATAGTCAGTCTTACCAGTATTTATAGTTTAAAGTGGTAGTGAATTTATAATTCACGGCTGTTGAATTCTGCGATTTTATATTGTAACCTGCTTTGGGGAAGCCATGATCTTGAAAGTGGTTAAGAACTATGTGACATAAACAAGTAGTCTGAAAAGTATCATATGTACCATTTAATCTACAAGCTAAGTGAGCAGAAGATGTTTTACATCATATGGACAGGAACGAGGTACATATTTGCTATCAGTCTCTTTCCTTGGTAAAAGTAAAGTGGGAGTGGAAGTGAGAGTAACAAAGAGGTTATTAATACAGACATTTTGGACAAAAAAAAATCCTGAGAAATTGTTTGATATTAGCATGACCTCTGGAATAAACTGTACATAGCGTGTCTGAAGCTGGATTCTTGGTTTGGAGATTCAATCAAATGTATAGAATCCTCTTCACTTTCAACTGTTGCTGTAGTTTAGCCATGGCCAAGAGAGACTCAAAAAGCTTTCATGCCATGGCAGATAAAACGGACAGTTATACTCCCCGGCTGGCATGCTTACTTTGTCTCTGCTGCTAAACAAAAGGTCTCTGTGCAAGGTCACCGCATAATGAGCCTCCATTCAGTTGTAAATACGTTGTTGATGTTTCCGTCCCACTGCAGAACAAAGAGAAACGTCCCAATTCAGGTCAACACTTTGCAACATCATCATTTGATGAGAAAAATAATTTTTGTCATCAGTTGTCTGCTAAGAATCCCTGCTTCATGGGAAGCAGGCTTTTCAGATAGATTTGACACTGACTCTGATGTAAAAGGCCTGTCATTGGCCTCTTTAATCTTAATTGGTGAGCTCAGCTCAGAGCCTTACTGTAGGATTTGCACACTCAGGCAGTGTGCTTCAGACCTCTTTGGTCTTTTGTCCTTTGGGAAGTCATGCCTGGTGGCTGAAATAAAATGTCTGCTTCAGTTGGCAGGATGAAGATAACACATTTAATAATAATAATAATAATAATAATAATAATAATTATTATTATTATTAATGTTTATTTATGAAGCGCTATAAATTTACACAGCGCTGTACATACAATCTTTTTAGATAGATGGTTCCCTGCCCTTGGGCTTACAATCTAAAAAGACATGACACAGAAGGAGAAGGGAGTGGTGGAGGGAAAGGGTAAGCTTCTAATCATAAACTTGAAGGAGCATTGTTTATCATTTAGGATAGTGCATCAACAGGGAATCTTAGAGCTAAGTTTAAATCTGGCCCTGCTGGAACCTCAGTATGGCCAACTGGGATTTTCCAGCTGACACCACCTTCCTCAGCATCTGCGTGCTTCCAGTTTTTGTATTGTTCAAACCCCCTCCCCTCATTCTCAAAGGTTGAACTGCCTCCCCTAAAGTTTTCTTAACTAAGTGCTTTAAAGCATTCTGATACAAGTTGAGCACCCCAGTCCAGAAACCTGAAATCTGAAAACCTCCCCCCCCCTCCAAATGTTTTGCTGCTAGATGTTCGCTTCCACCTTCGGGACATTGGCTGTGGTCCCCATGCTCATTTGTCTCACAGATCTTTTCTCCAGCCTCAAATCTCTTACACAACACAAGTAGTGAATGATCGAGATTAGAGGCTGGAGGGAGATGTGAGGCTGGGGAGAGATGAATGAGCAGGAATACCGCAGCCACCATCTCGAAGGCGGAAGTGGACAGCTGCCAGCAAAAAGATGTGAGGCTGAAGAGAAACTGAGGACCTATGAAATGAAAGGAATCCAAGGGTAGTGCTTGGTGCAAATCCATGCCTCCCAACATTTCATAGTTCCTCACATCTCTCTCCAGCCTCACGTTTCAATCCAGTACAGATACGTCCAAAAATAAATAATCAATCAATCAGTCAGTCAGTTAGTCAACCAACTCCACCTCCAAAATGTTTTGGTCCCAACCATTTTGGATAAGGGATACTCAACCTGTATTTTATCATCAAAATAAAGTATGGGGAGTACTTTAAAAATATGCCACATGTATCAATGACATTTAATGGCATAAAAATTATTTCTACTGATAATGACCTCTTTTGTGACTGGACTGTTAGTTAACACATTCTCATTTTCCTTTTACATTTCACAAACAGCACATGTCATAGAATGGTCCATAAATATTCATATTTTGTTATTTCTATATTACTTTATTGGAATACCTATGGCTTTGAAAGGCATTAGAATTAATGAATTTGAAACAAAGAGAGGAAAGAAATGAGGGCTACTGACAAAGTTCTGTCAAAATTCACAAAAGTGAATGATGCTCTGTGATAGGTTAGGTCAGCTTTTCCCAAACAGCATCCTCCCAAGATGCTGTACCACAGCCCACCCTAGCAATATGCTCATACTAGAGAAGAACATACCCTCCAACATTTCACAGATGAAAACTCAGGCATGTGTGGCTCAGCAACATCAGAGTTTGGTCAGAATGATGCAGCTAGGCAACAAGAGGGCAAAAGTTATTAATCAGGAAGAATACACAACCAATCTTTTATGTAGGGATAGACTGGATTTATGTACAGAGTTTAAGAAAGCTTGGGAAAAGAAGCAAAACAAAGCAACTGAGCCTACATGGAAGGCCAGGGTTCTGTCCCTTATTCTCCTTTCTTTGAATGTAAACTTAGATGCTGGCTGCACTGGTCAGGATATTCCAAGAACAGACCAGAGTATCCTGGCCCCATAGCTGCCCATTCCAATGCCAGGAAGCTATTTGGACATGTGTCTTCTCTGTTGCCTGGCACGTCCACCACTGCTGTGTGTTGTTTGTTCTGAGTTCAGGATGAGTGGACCAGCATCAGTCATATGGCTGGATGTCGTGTTCTAACCTCCAAGTAAGCAATGTGTGGTAGCAGCAGGTGCACTGGAGAGCAGAGTGGAACAAGTTTTAAACAGCCACCTGGCATCAGAATGGAGGGCTCCCAATCTTCCAGGAAGCAAACAGGGACTCATTTTGGTCCATCTCAAGAGAGGTATGCCCTGGGTTTGGTTCTGAATGTGCAGGACATCATCCAATCTGACTGCACCAGACTCAGGGTTGTCTCTGTGTGACTTCTTCCTTCCATCCGTATGCCATGCTCCACATCCCATGCCATTTTGAAGTGTCTCTCAACCCCCAGAAGCAGAGTTTTTGTTTGTTTGTTTGTGCTGAATAAGTGTAAGAGGCTGCAAAAGTAAAGGGAAGAAGGGACTTCCCTATTTTATGTACAGAAACATTAAATGCATAGAAGGAACATGACAAACCAAGCATAGAATCAGGCTTTTTAATATTGCTGTTGTGAATATTATGCATTGTTACAGGTAAGGTGTAAATAAAGACACAAAGGATTGCACAGAGAAAAACTCTTGTGGATGGTGTCAACATTTGTCATCTTCAGCTAAGAGAAACAGCTTTTAGCGTTGCAAGACACAGGCTGTGATGTAAAACATTTATCATGTTTTCATGTGATCCATTTTTATTTTCACTAATATTTTACTTGTTTTATGTTCAGGCGGCAAGGAGCAATAAATATTTATGTAGTAGAGTAGAAGACTGAGGAAGGTAGAATTTGGGGAAGAGACTGAATTGCACATTTTTGTTTTGTAAAACCACAAGTATTGCTTCAGACTATCCTTCTACAGGTGAAGTCCAAAATTGTGAAATCTGAAATATTCGAAAAACCAAAATTTTTTCCATGGGTGACTGAGATAGTGATACCTTTGCTTTCTGGTAGTTCAGTGTACACAAACTTTGTTTCATGCTCTAAATTATATATATATATATATATATATATATATATATATATATATATATATATATAATTTTCAGGCTATATGTATAGGTGTAAATGAAAGATAAATGAATTTTGTGTTTAGACATGGGTCCTATCACTAGGATATCTCATTATGTATGTATAGACACAGAACTAGATAAGATCCTAAAGAGTAAAGACATACAACTGAGCACTAAAATCAGAATCATCCAAGCCATAATATTTCCCAGTACCATGTATGGATGTGAGAGCTGGACAATGAAAAACATGGATGTGATGGAGTTGATACGTAAGCTTGGCTTCCTGGCAGCGAATCACAGTTTAGGCAGACTGTGAGGGAGGGGCTGAGGGTGGATTAGAAGGTATAAAAGCAGGAGTGAGTGACTGAGAGAGCTTTTTCAGTGAGAGTCAGATAAGAAATTTGCCTGGGAGTCAGAGAGGGATTCTGACAGTAGAGGGAGGGGCTGGGCAGACTGCCCCTGAGAGATGGCTCTGTGCCAACCCTGGAAGCACTGGGTTGGGGATGTGGCAACTACATGCCATGTCCCCAACCTGGCAGTCCCGCGGTGCAAAAAGAAGCTGCAAAATTGGCTTGATTTTTGGGTGCAGAAACAGCGCCACAGCTGCTGTGTCTCTTCTGCGGCTTTTTGATGCAGTGCATCTACATGCTGTGCCAAAGAGTGACGCGCCCGCAGTGTGGTGGAGTGTGTAGCATGATGTCGGCATGACACCGGTGTGGGGGGTGGGCGGAGTGCAGTTGCCACACACCCCACTCTGTCCTCACACCAGTGTTTCTTACCTGTCTGTTGAGGGCCAGAGGTCACTTAGGTTAGTCCAGAGGGGACTGTGATATGCCTGCAAGTGTACGTTAATGTAGCCACATAAAATTGAAGTAAACTACCTAAGATACTTTCTTGCTTCATGTTATTTAATAAAGTTACTGTTTATGTTTTATAATTGATGATTGTCTGAGTGAATTCTAGACATTATAAACAAAGGCAACCACACTATCAAAGATATTGACTTGGTTTGGGGAACACACTTAGGACCCTGGCCTTATACACTTCGGAAGAATGTTAAAAGGGCAGAAGCAGGCAGGTGTCAGTGACTAGGGGCCTTTGAGGGATAAGAGGTAAAACTAACCTCAGGTGTATAAGGAAAGTCCGTCACAATGAATAAGAAAAAAAGCAACTCATTTGAGATGTGGTGCTGGAGAAGCATGCTGAGGATATCATGGACAGCCAAAAAGACAAACAAGTGAGTCCTAAAACAAATTAAACTGGAACTTTTCTTGGTAGCGAAGATGACAAAACTGAAGCTGTCATACTTTGGCCACATCATGAGAAGGCATGACTTACTTGAAAAGACAATAATGTTAGGAAAGACCGAGGGCAGCAGAAAGAGAGGAAGACCACACATCAGATGGCTAGAGTCAATTAAGGAGATAAAGGAGATGAATCTACAAGACTTAAGCAGAGCAGTGGAGGAGAGGGGGGCTTGGAGATGTCTTGATCATAGGGTCGCCAGGAGACAGAATCAACTCAAGGGCAGTAAACAAGAACAACAGAGTATAGGCATATACAAGTATTAAAAAAAAAACCCAAAATTCTGAAATCCAAAACACTTATGGTCCCAGGTATTTCCAATAAGGGGGACTCAACCGATACAAGGACTCTAGATTATAAAAGTATGCCATTCTTATTCATTACTAAAAAAACCCATTATCATTCTTTTCTTTTGGAATAAATGCTTAAAATGTTTTAAAAACAATCAGGAATCCTGTTGCGCCTTAAAAGTTAAGTTACTGTAGCTCACAAAAACTAATACTAAGAAACACATATCAGGATTTAAGGTGCCACAAGAATCATGCTGTCACAAGTATCTTTGTTGTTGTTGTTGTTGTTGTTGTTACTGCTGCAAAGGCTAGCTTCTTTATGAAGTATCGTACAGCTGTTCTGTGCTGACAATTTTGTATTGTTAATGCAATGCTTGTTAAGATTTAAAAAATCAACAAGAGTCTTATGATTTATAGTGCAATTGCACATTTGCAGAAATAAATCCTAAAAGGTACACATCACTGTAGCAAAACACTTCCTGCTGCTGTTTATTTATTGAATTCTGTACATTCCCCTACAGCAAAGCTTTGTGTGGAGCTCATGATGTGATCGAAGAGAGTATACATAATTAAGGTACTTAAAACATGAAAGGATACTATTAATAGGATTTCTTTTTATTGGCTATTATCAGTTTTAGTGACGTGATATAGAAATGTTTCCTTCATGTGTTATTAGGCAAATGTCAACTGTAAGTGCCTGGAAGTGACTTGGATGCCCTATAGCAATGGAAATATCAAGGGAAGAAACAATTAATTATAGGCCAGGTGTGCCAAGTACAGAAACCTAATTTCTATCACCTTGGCTGAGCAATTTGCTAATGAAAATTTTCATACCTCACGCCTCCTCCAGATTGTGTGTGGAGAGGATGATGTCAGGATTACTTTAAACCCTCAAATACCAGGTTGATTGGGTATTCTCTTTTGGCTGCTAGCACTGTAGGAGGAAAATAGTTGAATCCTTTCCAGTCATAGAAAACCCTGTACTTAATAGAAGCAACTAGCTAAATGTTGGCTTCTCCTCTGCTTAATTTTGGTTTTGTAAATTACAGAGTACAGTAAATAGGATGCTAATATTCTTATAACACACCACCACACTTCACTGGTGCCTGTTGCCAACAGCTGTCACTGTATTAGGAGAAAATGAATTATGTGTTGCAGCACTGTGTGAGGTAGTTTGTTATTTTTGTCTCTTCAAATAGATCAATGGGAATTCTGTGGTGAGGGTAGGATTGAATTACTGCATGCACTGTTAAAAGAGTTTCATGGGATGTAATGGTATTCCGGTTATGAAATTGTAGTTAGAAATTAGAATAGCTATGTGTTTTCATAGGATTCTTCAATAATATCTGTTTATCAGTTACACAGAGATTCAGAGTGGTGCTATTAGCATTGAAAAATATCTGATGGATAATCCTCCAGGTAGTCAATCTACCTGCTCTCACAAGAACCTGGAATCTGCTTCACTGAGGTTCGTGTTCGTCTCCCAATATTACTGTCATTGGGTTATTTATTTATTTATTTATTTATTTATTTGTATCCTGCTCTTTTCCCAGGATTGGGACTCAGAGCGGCTTCACAGTATTTAAAAATAATTAAAAAATAGTACAATAAAATAAAAAGTACATTGAAAATAATTTTTAAACTGGTCCAACATCAAACATCTCGGCCTGTCCTTATAGTAAATCCCTAAATGCCTGTGTGAACAGGTAGGTCTTCATCTGCTGGCGGAAGGCCATCAAGGAGGGAGCCGTTCTGATCTCCCTGGGCAGGGAGTTCCAGAGTCTAGGGGCAGCCACTGAGAAGGCCCTCTCTCCTGTCCCCACCAACCGTGTTTGTGATGATGTTGGGACAGAGAGAAGGGCTTCCCCAGAGGATCTTAGATGTCCGGGCCGGTTCATACCAGGAGAATTGGTCTGCCAAATAGTGTGGACCTGAGCCATGTAGGGCTTTGTAAGTAATAACCAGGACTTTGAATTGTGCCCGGAAACAAACTGGCAGCCAATGAAGCTGTTTCAACAGGCATTGTATGGTTTTTGTAATCTGCTCCTGTTACTTGCTAATTAGCTTACTTGCTGTTCACCGCTATGATCTTTGGAATAGCGGTATATAAATAAAACAAATTATTATTATTATTATTAAATAGCCTGGCAGCAGCTCTTTGAACCAGCTGGATTTTCTGAACACTTTTCAAAGGCAGCCCCATGTAGAGCCCATTACAGTAGTCCAAATGGGATGTAACCAAGGCATGTACTACCGTGGCCAAAATAAAAGAGAAGGGGAACTGACACTTCTCAAGGAACGGGCGCAGTTGGCGTACAAGTTTTAAATGTGCGAAAGCACTCCTGGTCACAGCAGAGACCTGGGCCTCCAGGTTCAAAGCTGAGTCCAAGAGTACCCCCAAACTGTGAACCTATTGAAAAGAGGCTGTCTTCTGTGATACCACCTAAACTGTAAGACTTGTCCTAGACATGTGCTCTTGATGCTTTCCTTGCAATCATTTGGACATCTCGTGAATACCATCCTGTTGACCACTTACCAAAGAATAATGAGACCAGTTACGGAGAGTTGGGTTAACTGAGAGCCTCGACTGACTGGCATCAAAGGCCAGCGTGGGGGCGGAGTGGGGGCTGCAGTCCACATGGCACATGCCTCAACTCCACCCCCATGCCAGCATGATGCCATGCATCCCACCACACTGTGGGTGGCATCACAGCACTCTGGTGCTGCATCCAGATGATGCAGTGTCAAAGGAGCACTTAAAAACTGCAGCGCTGGCAGCTATGGCACTCTTTCCATGCTGCAAAAAGGAGCCGCTTTTTGCGGCTCCTTCTTGCGCCACAGAAAGTCCAGATCAGGGCCTCAGCGTGTAGTTGCTGCGGCCCCAATCCGGCAAAGACAGAGGCAGCTGCAGCCTGCCTTTTAGGGGTGATCTGTACAGCCCCTCAGGGCCACTATATTGACATAGAATCTGTTTACATCATAATGATCCTGGAAGAAGCAAGGGGAGGGGAGCAACCTGATGTGAATTCAGCTGAGGCCATGTGTCACCCATTGACTACCTCCTCAACCTTCCTTTGGGTGAAACACCTGACCCTGGGGGCAGTCCAATAACCGAGTTGTTCCCATTATTCCCTACTGTGGGATTTATGGATTTTTAGTTAAAAGAATACAATTTCAGAGTTCTGTATGGAAGCTACGTTTTAGAGAGTCATAGCATGAGTCCATTTACTTTTTGTATCATCTGCAGGGATTGGCAAGAGCTATCCAGGGTTTCAGAGGGGAGTTTCCCTGTCACTTATCTGCAAATGCTTGAATATGAATCTGGGATTTTTTGAACCACAGGCTCTTCAAATCCCTTCCCTTAGTTGTTTGACATCAACTTAACTGTTAGTACTTTGTTACACATACAGTGAACTCTCCACATTTGCTGAGGTTAGTGGCACAGGACCCCTGTGAAAGTGGAAAAACCACAAATAAAAAAAAATATTTTTTTTTACCTCTCTAGGAATCCCTAGGTCCTCCAAGGCAGTTATATGGTCAACAGCAATTTATCATGAAATTGCACTGGAGGATCTACAAATGCTTAGAGAGGTGTTCTCTCTAGGAATCTCTAGGTCCTCCAGCGCAGCATTTGGCAGATGTTGACAACAGAATCATGCTGGAAGACCTAAAGATTCCTAGAGATAGGGTTGCCATAAGTGAGGACCTCAAAACCGGGACAAATGTAGGACAAATGTAGGACAACATTTTCAAATGTAGGACACATTTTTATAAAAATGGAGGACGCGCAAAAATTGAGTTTTTTTTAAAAAAATGTTAATATAAATGCATGTTTTTAGGCATGATCAAAATGGAGGACATTTTGGCATTATTCTTAGACAGATGGCAGAAATGGATTTGCCCTCGGGTTCAACTGTACTTCTCAGAAGTGTGTACTTGGGCAAGGGACTGTGGTTTTTCTTCATTGCGCATGAGTTTGTAAAAATCACAGCAAGTTACATTGGCCGTGCCTCAGAGGCTTGTTGATATCAATATCATCATCATCATCATCATCATCATCATCATCATCATCATCATCATCATCATTGGCCAAGAAAGGCAGACTTGTTAGTATTCAAAGCACCATAAATACACAAAAAATGCACTTGCATATATTTAATAATAAAAAATAATGAAAAAATAAATAAAAAACAAGGCAGGGGTGTATATATTTGATAATAAAAATTAATGTAATAAAATAAAAAACAAGCAATAATAAAATTAATAAAATAAAATAAAAACAAGCAATAATAAAAATTAATAAAATTAAATAAAAACAAGCAATAATAACATTAATAAAATAAAATAAAACAAGCAATAATAAAAATTAAAAAAATAAAAAAAAACAAGCAAATAAAAATTAATAAAATTAAATAAAAAACAAGCAATAATATTAATAAAATAAAATAAAACAAGCAATAATAAAAATATATAAAATAAAAAAGCAATAAAAATAAAAAATTAATAAAATAAAAAATAAAACGCAATAATAAAACTTAAAAATTAAAAAATAAGTATTTTATATTTTAAAAAATAATTTAAAACCCCCAAAATACCAAGGCAGACCTAATGGCCACTGACTCAGCTTTCCTCTTCCTCCTCCTTCTGTGGCCCAATTCTGCCCTGGCCTTCAGGCACCCTTCCTCCGGCTCCTTCCTCCTCCTCCTCCTTAGGATGGCTGGCGCGGGAGGAAGGGAAGCGGGGTAGGCACACGCGCGCGGAGGGAATGGAGCAGGCGCGCGCGCTGCCACTGTCCCCTACTGAGGCCTGGGCAGCGCGCAAGCCCTCCCAGTGGGGGAGCGGTGGCAGCGGCGCTTCTGCCGCTGGCCCGCCGAGGAAGAAGAGGAAGGTGGAGCCGGAGGAGGAGGAGGAGGTGGGTCGGCGTCGCAGCAGCCGCATTAGCAGCAGCGGCAATGGCCGGAGCGGACCCCTCAAACCGGGAACAAGGCACGGGTGGGGGCCCAAACCGGACCGTGACCGGGAGGGGCCCCCCGAAACCGTGAATGGCACGGGGGCCGCCAGGTTATGGCAAGCCTACCTAGAGAGAACTTATTAATCAAATCCATGAATAATCAAATCCACAAAAGTCAAAGCTGCAAATGTGGAGGGCCAACTGTACTTATCTGTGAGAGCTGTTTAATTTGGCTATAAATGAGTATTTTCAGAGATGGAATAGTGGGGAGAAATCCTTTATCCTTTATTTCTGAATTCTTAGCAGGAACACTTGCTTTTTTAGTTTTTCACAACTCACTACCATGGTGGAGTTAAGTAATTTAAGGCTTTGGATTTAATGTTTTTATGTTCTCACACTTTTGATTGTAATGTGTATTACTTCACGTGCTTTAAAATTTAGTTATGCAGCCCTACTGTAAGCAGGAACACCCTGATCATTCTTCTCAGTGAGGCCTAGACATCTGTCCCCAAATCCTGATCTGATGGTACCAGCAGCTCAGTCACATGTGCTGCTTCAGTTTGGAAGGAAACGTAATTTTATGTTTTCCCCATGGACTACTAGATGTCTAAAACCCACAGACACACAGCTGCCTGCCTTTTGCTGCTAAATCTACAAATCTCTTTCCTCAGGGGCTTACTTCTTATTTAGTGACTCAAACTTCATGACAAAATACAGTATTTAGGTTTAGATTTTAAATGATCTTTAACAGTAATTTCTTTTAGAGACGTTCTATAAATTTGGTGCTTTGGGGGAAAATGTAAAGCTGTTTAAATCCTTTTGCTTTCCCAATGCAATGTGGACAGCACATTGTCATGCATCTTGATCCTTCAGTGCGCTGTAAATCAGACTTTAACCTGCAAAGAGTACTCTCTGGTGAATAAGATAAAAGTATCCCACTTCTCAAAAACATTCATTCCTGGCCTTTAGCAGAGCAAAGCCAATGTGCCAAATGTGATATATGATATACACTGCAATCCAAAAGAAACTTGTTTTATTTTGCCTAGGACCTTTAAGAGACCTTTGATCACAATTTATTTTCTTCATCCTAATGAAAGATAAACTGTAAACTTTCATTCAGAGTTGACTTTTCATGAACCCTATATGTACCACTCTTCACGTTCCCCCCCCAAATCGTATCCTGAAGTTGAAGTATTAGTCTGTGTTTAACAAAGCCAAGTTAATCCAGCCATCTTTAAAATGGTTAAGATAATTGATTGTGAAGTTATCAAGGGCACATTCACACTTTTTTGTCCTGAGGAGATTTGGATCGCCATGCTGATGCAATACCGGATCATTGGTCACCCCGGGTTATTTTCATAGTGTGAATGGAGCCCAAGTGTAATGATCCGATTTCTGTGCAAGCGTCAGTATTTAGTAGAGTGGGATTTAGGGAAGAGGTAAAACAACAATTTTCAGGTCTCTGCTGTGGTCTGTGGCACTCCTACCACACATTGTACACTGTCACTGAACACATTGTACACTGTCACTGAATACTTAGGCTTTTTGTTATCTTCTTACCTGTTGAAATCACTCCCCCTTCTTTCAATAAGTGAAATAGTCCCTTTATTCTATTTATTTCAGAAGGGAGTAGTCATGAGGCTTCAATTCTAGTAATGATTGTTAGCTTATCTGCACAGTACCTGCACTGTAGGAATAATGCACCGCCTCAAGTGCTGTAGCTCAATCCTAGTAATCCTGAGATCTGTAGTTTTACAAGGTCTTTAGCTTTCTCTGCTAAAAAGTTCTAGTGTCTCACTAGGATTCTATAGGATGGAACCAAGGCAGTTAAAGGGTCAAAATGCATTATTACTACAGTGTAGATGCACCTTTTATCTCTTTCCTGAGTTTTGAGGAAAGGCATTTTCTTGGTCTTACCGCCATAATGTTTGGAGAGGACATGGAGAGAGCCTTCTTGGTGGCTGGTCCCAGACTGGGAATTCCCTCTCATGGGAAGCTAGGTTGCCCCACTGTCTACTCTCCGTCTGCTGGCAGGTGAAGACGTTTCTCTCTACCCAGGCCTTTTGAATGTTCACTATCTGTTGCAGAAGATCTTTCAACTGGATTGTGTTGTATCTATACTTTTATCCATATATACCCTGAAGATGTGCCTTTTAGAAAACTATTTTAAATTAACGTTTTAACATTATTGCTTCTGTAATTTTTTTTAAAAAAAACATTTTTACTAATTATTTTAACTGTATTTTGTTTTAACTCAGATTATGAGTAGCCTTGGATCCCATATGGGGTCAAAGGCAGGATATAAAATGAATGAATGAGAGACAGCATTTGGGGGGCTTTTGTAACCAAGAATGGCATTGCCTTGTCAAACAGAGAAGTCTACTAGTCAGCATATACATTTTTGGGGAAGAGTTACTTCTTCACCTCTTACTTGACTTCATTTTTAATAGAAAAAGGGGTGCTCATTTAAAAGGGATGTCTTATTACATACATGTCACTGCCTTTGGAGGACTTCCCCCAATGTGCTGTTTTTAAAATCTGAAACTCTCAGAGCAGTAGCTAGCCCTTATAAGAATATTTGTTATTTGTATTATTCACAGTGTAGCAGAGCAAAGTGTAATATGAGTTCATGGTATAAATGGGAGTAATTTAATCAGGATGTGCTAGTAAAGTAAAAGGGAAAGGTATGCTTATTGTTTCAGGAGGATCCAGTCCGGAATAGGAATCAAAAACAGACAAAAGAAACTGGGCTATTTCCCACCTACATAACTATCCATTCATAGTACTGGGAGATAATTGTGTAACACATCTTCAGGGTATGGCGTTGAATGTGAGAATGATATCAAAGTTACAATGCAAACATTTTAAAAGATTCAATGGAAAAGACTGATTTCATACATTTATATAGAACTGTGGAGCTTATTTAACTGACAAATTGGATTTTATTTCCTAGTTAACTATATCTTTCAATGACTGATCATCATCCAAACCTGACATAAATGCTACCTGATTAAAGTAGTAAAGGTTAAAACATTTAAAACACATGCTGTAGACCTGCGAAATCAAGTCAAGATGTGTATGGGTAAGAATTATTAGAGGGTTTATGAAATCTGCCCCGAACAAATTAATTCGTCCGTTTAGCCAAAGGCCTGTCAATGAATTCAAGAGCCATTTCAAAAAAGAGAACATCTGTTGCATATTTAAAGGTTCTGTTTATATGTGAATGTAGTGGATTATTCTGTCTGAGGGAGGATACACAGTTTACATAAATGTATTCGGAAGTTAATCTTAAATTGCTCTTATGTCACTGAGGATCAAGAGTAATCTAATAACTCTAACAGTTTCTTTTAAAAGTTTATAAGACTTATGGCTACATGAGATGAATTAGATCTTGCCAGATATGAGGAGATAGCCACCATAATATTGTGAAAATGCCTTTTTCCCAAGAAGAGTTACCATCATCTCTTTCTTACAATGTTACATTTCAGGCATTTCAAAGGAAAAAAACCTGACCATTTTTCTTTCAATCATTATTTCTTTCTGACATAGTTGATAAAAAAGGATGCTTTTTTGAATCAGATGTGACAGGTGTGGCAGCCAACATGTTTTTGGACTACAGTTCCCACAATCTCATGGCATTGGCCATGCTAGCTGGGGCTGATAGGAATTGTAGGCCAAAACATCTGGATGGCCCAAGTCCCTCTACTTATTAATTATGTTAATAGGCTTAACAGCTAAAAGGGAATTAATCTTTTAATTTGGGGCTGAGAACACCTGAGCTGCCATTATTAACTTCACTGTGTGACCTTGTTTTTCTTGGACTTCTTGGTGGCTTTCAGTATCTGCTCTCATGGTGTCATTGTAAAACATCAGCAGGCATTGCAAGTAGCGGGACCAAATCCAGGACTACAATACTTAAAGGTGGTATGGAATTCCGTTGCTCTTCCCTATAGGAGCCCTTATGTAGAACTCTGCAGGGATTTTTGTGTTGTCAAGTCAACTTTGACTTATGGCAACCCTATGAATGAGAGACCGCCAAGTCACCTTATCATGAACAGCTCTGCTCAGGTCTTAGAGACTCAGGGACTTAGCTTCCCCAACTGAGTCTTTTTCTTTTTTGTCTTTCTAGCAGTCCATGGTATCCCTAGAATTCTTCCCAGCAGCACATTTCAAATGGGTTGGTCTTCTTCCTATCTCTAATACTTTAAAAATGTTCAACATCAGGAGAGCTCTCTGGAGTAGGCTATCCTGTGTATACTGATGTTACCAGAACCGGGGGAAATCTTGTTCTTGAATGACTGAGGTTGCTCCTTGGTTCGGGATCCTTGATCCAACCTTGCCCAGAAATCTTTGCTGTTTTTGCTTTTCCTCTGCAGTTTGTTAAACCCTCCCATCTCCATCTCCACTTTTGTAGTTTCATGAGCAGTTTTATCCCAAGACAGTTTTTCATATGTAAACTCATTGCCCCAAATACATTTCTGTGACCCTGATTTGAGTAAAAGCACACATGAGGAGAAGCTGAAGTGGTACATGAGATTGATACCAAACTGATATACAGCATTAGCAGTGTGCTGGAGTTTGAAGGACATATGAAGACTCAATATGTATGTCTAGTTTTGTTCCATTGGCCACAGTTTCTCATAAGGTACGATGGTCACCTCTTATTTCCCCTGACAACCTGCCCTCTCCAGTAGATTTCTCACTAGATAGTCTTTGTTCTATAATGCATTTAAGTCATTAAAAAACACACAAATAAACCCTACTTTCAACAGACATTCTCCACTCTGACTTCTCAGCCTTTTGTGTTACTCCTGGAGCATCTTGTTGAATTTGTGCTAGTTCACACAACACACTAGTTAGGTTTGTTAGTCTTCATGATCATATGTGAACTAGACCACTGCCCACAGTTATGAAAGTGCAAAAGAAAATTAATGACAATGGACAAGCAGTCCTTCCTGGAAGAAGATAACAATTATTTTCTTACTGAATTGCTCTGAGTTCTCTGGTTTGAAAGCCACTGGTTTACTCTGGCCCTTATCACATGGAGGGTTTTGCAGCTCTGATCCGAAGCCACTGCAGGTCCAACGATACGAATTCACATTAAAAAGTGATGTATTATTACACATGATTGCTTTCTATGGGGGGTAGTTCCGAGGCAGATCCACAGTCAATCCAAAGTGACTCCTGATTTTTGTGAATTCAGTAACAAGCGAATTCACAAAAATTGTTTCCAAACTGACTTCGATTTCAATCCGAATTGATCTAGTGTGGAATGCAACTTTGCTTCCGTCCTGGTAGACCCCCCAAACCTCCAAGGTCCCACATTTCCCATGATGCTGCACTGCAATTTTGCTCCATTTGCTTCTGGTGCTCCTTCAAGAATGGAGGCTGCATAATATTTCTTTAATAATAATATTAATAATAATAAGTTATTAGTTTGCTGAGGCAACAGAGCTCTCTGGCAGAGAACGCTCAATGTCTCACGACACTACAGTTCCCAGAATTCCATAGCACTGAGTCAGGACAGTTAAAGTGAAGTTAAACCAGATTATTTCCCCAGTGCAGATGCAACCTAAGAGAAGGCAACTGTTACAAAGGGAAGGAGAGTGGAATGGATTCAGTGAGGTGGTACTTTAGGGAGCATGGAGAATAAGGGAAACCGGATCATTTCTGCAATCCTCCAAAATGAGTCTCCTTCAGATCCAAAGGATTTACTTCCAAGTAAACCTGCAGCTTCTACACTGATTATTTTGCAGTGAAAGAAATTTATTATTATTAGGGAAATAATAATAATAATAATAATAATAAATTATTTCACTGCATAATAATAATAATAATAATAATAATAATTTGCTGGTGATACATTCAGATGAAGCAGAGGGCATGTAGTGATAGGTGACATTCCCTGACATTCACGTGAGGCTAGCATTCATGTGAAACTGGAACCAGGAAGTGGCCCCCTTCTTCACCTCGGAAGTGCAAAGGTTCATGATGCATTCAGACCCCCACTGAGCATGTGCAAGGGTCCCAATTCACATTGGTGAATCCGCATGGTAATTTAATGTACACTCGCTCCACTTTGACTCAGGAATGACCACAATTTTGTTCTTCTCATGTGATAATTCATCACGTGAATTGCCTTGGATTCGAATTGACTCTACTTCCCCTTCACTTCGGAGTGGCTCTGGATTTTAGTTCAAATTTCACGTGTGATAAGGGCCACTGTCTCATCTGGTTGATCAGTCCTTCTGAAAGTGCCACTTAGCAGATTGGTGTTTAAAATTGTACAGGAAACAATATGGAAATCTTCTCTTCATAAAGTTGCTGAGAACATCAGAGAGGAATGTGAGCTCTTGATACATTACTGTGCACTGTTGGATCCTACTATTTTACTGATAATAAAAATGAGATGTTGAAGTTGCCATTCCTCCACCTGCTGTTCCAGATAAACAATAGTATCAACTGCTGATAAGGTTGTACAGAGGATGGACTTTCGGCATCTGGAGTTCATATGTATATTATAATCTGAAGTTCATATGCATATGACATATTATAATTCTGCATATTATTAGCCCTGCAGGCTTCAGTTGCTATTGCACAGGGGTAGTATTGCCACCTTCTTCTTTCATTCCCTCTCCTTTTCCCTCAACAGGCCCAGAAGGTGAGGAAAAGAAGGGGGCAAGCAGAGAAGGCCTTGTATTCTGTGGTGACTGTGTCTGCGGCTTGAGCATAGGGCTAGGCAGCACAGTGGAACTTTGCTTCCGAACAGCCTGGAGAGAGTAAGCTTGGAAGCCTACCTCTGTTCACAGTAGCTAGGGAGGAAAAAAAAGAGAGAAGAAATTCTTATCTTGGTACCAGTACTGATGTTGAAACATAATGGTATAAAAAGTGCAATGGTTAATAGGTTGACTTTGCATAATCATAATATAAATTAATAATATGCATAATTATAATAATTTGCATAATATGCCAATTAGATACCTTGATATGAGGGGCTGGAATATGGCAACCTTAGTTCTGTATGTATTTTATAATTGATGGGAACTGTTAGTTTTTTCTTTTTTTCTTTTTACTATAGTTCCCAGCATCTCTCTAGTAGTATACTTCTCTCTCGCTCCCCACACACACCTGGTCATGTTTCCAAGCTCTGGTTGTATGCAGCATTTCATTACAAGCTTAGAATAGTGGGGCTCATTGGCTTAACAGAGTTTGAATGTTGGCTAAATGCCATTCTGAAGCATGGTACTTTGTAAAATGATTGTGTGGTCTGAGTTAAGGATGTATAGGAAAATAATACACTTTGAAAACACCACACATTATTTTTAAACTGCAAAGCCAACACCCAGAAATTTTAAAAGCTGTGGTTTATGTCAAAGAGAGATTCTGTAAAAATGTGCTCCTTTAGCCAGAGGCTTTGGAAACACTGCAATAAAACAATGGCTTTTGAGTGGCTTTTCAGTTTTGGAGAGAAGCAGACCCAGAAAGATACTGGGATCATGCTAGAAAACACAATGTTCAATTCTGTGTATGTTTACTCAGCAGTGAGTCCTATTTAGTTCAATGTGATTAATTCCTATGTCAGCCAAAATGGATCGCAATTTACATAATACTTTCAAGCGCAAAAATGTGGGTATTGTTAAACATTATGTATCATGTTACAAAACCCTTAAAGACATTAGAGAATGGTGGCACCTCATTACATTTGAGGGTCTCCTCTTCTACACAAGAGCAGAATATGGAAGGGAATATCCTAACAAATGGCATAACAGACTTTACAACTCAAATCTGATAGAAAGCTCCAGGACAGTAGCCCTTTTACCAAGTTATCAACAATGGTTATGAATTAAGGGGATAAAACAATAGAAAGCAAAGCCAAAGGCAGGTCCTGTCTTTCATTGTTTAATTACATTTATTGTACTGTACTTTAAAAGTTTTTGTAAAAGTATGATTACTCAGATGTAAGCTCCATTTCAAGGCATTCACTTCAAAGCAGGGATGCAGCTAGGATTTTAGGAAGGGGGGGGGTCCAGACTAAGTGCCACCATTATAATGGGGCTTGGGTGCGGCGGCACAGCAGCACACACCATTCGTTTTTCTAATGGAAGGGGGGGCGGACTCCAAGAACCCCCCCCCCTTGGCTACATCCCTGTCCCAAGGAACTGTATACTTAGGACTGCAGCCTTCATTAAATGATTTTGCACTGTGGTGCAAAGGTTCTGAGGCTGGGGAAGTTAAGGTTTTAGATTTTTTTCTGGGATGAATTGGCTGCGGGATTCTGGGAGCTGTCATCTAAGAAGTAATTTTTCTAAGGTCTGGGCTGCACCAAGGCATATTGAGACAAAGAAGAAATAATGATAATCAAAAAAAGCTAGCAATTATCCATTCTGTTTTATTTCTTTGTTTAAATGTGTATTGTATTATATTACTTGTTATTTATCACCATACACAGAGCCTTGAACCAAGTGCACAGTTGGGGTTATCTGATAAAGTGATGGTTTTATTTACTCAGAATTCTTGAACACAAAAACTTCATTTGTAATCTCCTTAAAGCCTTTCTTGAAACTGCTATGCCGGATGGAAAGTAACATTCTGTTCCTGAACCCATGCTTTTAAAATCTTTTTAAAAATAAAAATTAAAATGAATAAGTAACACATAATAAAAAAAATTCTCTGAAGAATAATTAATTACATTGATTCAGGGGAACCAGAGTCACCATATATGTGAGATTGTTGAGTTAGTCCTTTAAGTGTTCACATACTTTTCAAAAAACAACAAGGACCATTCCACATAAATATCTGCTACAAATCCTGCAGAGCTGACAAGCATCATTATGCAGTCTCATTCCAGGCAACCTTGTAAGTTGAGTGTTGCTGACATGATCCATTTATGGACAATATTTATTTAAGGACGAGATTTTAGAGTTTCTTCAGGTCACCCATTAAACAGACACAGTGGGGAAATGAATCAATGCTTCACAGCACTTGTGGAATCAAATACTCTCCAGATTATTCAGACTGAAAGACACCCCTCCCACGCCGTTGTGCATTTTTGGAACATGCAGTTGCAACTACTTGGGCTTGTCATACTTTCACTCTCAAAATTAGTGAAGACATCACTAACATTCAGAAAACATCAAATAGCTTACTATAGATTGAGGAAGAAATCATGCAACCCTCTATATGTTGTTGGGACATGCCCAAGGTCACCCAGTGAGCTTCATGGACAAGCTGGGAACCAAACCCTGAGTCCAACACTCAAACCATTACACCATGCTGGCTCTCATATGTGTGTGTGTGAATATTACACACACACGCACACCTCACCCCACCTAAGAGCCAGTGTGGTGCATTTGGGAATCGGGTAAAGCTGTATCTTTTGGGCAAATGGGTTTCAGCGAATATGAATCGAGGGCAAGTTAGGGGAGGGGTTTAGGGCAGAGGGAGGACGGAACTGGAGAAAGGGTGCAAAGAGTGATGGAGGAGGAAGAGGAGGATGAAGGAACTGGGGGGAAGAAGGGGGCCATGGAGGACAATCGAGGTAACGGAGCAGGAGCAGGAGAAGGAAGGAGCAGGACGAAGGGTCAAGTTCAGGGGAGGGAATTAGGTCAGAGGGAGGGCACAGACCGGAAAAAGCCTCTCTCTCGCACCAGGCAGCTTTCTCTCTCTCTTTTTTAATTTTTTTAAAATTATGGGTCACTCTGGGCCAGGGTCACTCTGGAACCACCAGATCGGCATCTAGATCGGCCAATCCTGGCCTGGACATGTATCATCCCTACAGGATGATGCCAAGTCAGGGGGAACCCAGGCCTTTTGGCCCATGTGTATAGGCCCCTAGTGGGCTAGTGTAAACCTATGAGATGTTTGTGTTCTGTGGACCTCACACTACAATTCCATAGTTTTTTAAAAAAATTACAGAACAATACAACTTGCACCTGGAAGAAGCCATTAGTATGAAAACACTTGGGCACAACACAGTGGTTCTATTGAAACAAGGCAGAGCTGGTAAAATGTACCATAAAACTGCATATTATTTAACAGTCAAGGCTTAGGACTGGCTAGTGACACAGACATTACATAGTTTCCTAGAAGTGCCATATCCATTTGCTCATGCCCATGAGTATCGGCCCAGGGGCACTACTGATTAAAAGCTTTATGCAGCTGTTCCATATTTTCCTCTTTCATGGATTTTCTCCAGGGGAAAAAGGTAGGAGAAATATATGGAAATTAACAAATGGGAGATGTCACTTGGAATGCCTGTAAAATTCTCTGAATTAGGCAGGGCAATTGCATTATGAAAACCTCAGCAATTGCATTATGAAAACCTCAGCAATCTCTCAACTACTTGCTTTTATATTCAGCCAAAAAAGGTAGGCATGCACCTTCCCATAAAGATAACTTCCTAGTTTAAGGTGCTAAGTGTGCATTATGTCCTGGGTCTACATACCCTATACAAACTCCTGCTTTTTCATACTACAGTGCATCCAATGACAAGTCAACCATCATCATAACTGATTTATTTCTTCACAGGAATCCAGGGTTTCCAGTACATAAACAGCTTACATAAACAACACATTTAGAAGATTAAATTACACAACTCTTTACAAAACAAGATACCCAATAAAATACTTTAAATGAACAATACAAACAATAGAAAGAAGCAGCTCAAAACAACTGCTCCTCAGACTGAAACTATAGATAAGTTATAGTTATATATTCAATATACTATATGTACACAAAGAATTCTTCTGGTCACCAAGGGTCAAAAATGTAGAACTCTTTCTAAAGTATGCATCCCTCAGTCCCTCTGGTATCTAAGGTACCATGTAGAGAAAATATTTTATTATTTTTCAAGGGAAGGGCCAAACTCCCATTGCTTGTTTGGTCTTGATCTTGTATTAAATACTGTCCTGTGTTCACAGCTCACATTTAACAATGAGAATACTTCATGGATCATTCCTCTGAAATGTACGTAATCAGATTTCAAACTGTTTATATTGGCTGGTACCAATTTATATGTACGGTACTATATTACATTTAATTTTTGAACCACCTCCCATGATTCCATGACAGGCATCTGGAAATATGAATAGATTTTTCTGTGTACTTCAATAATATTCTGATGGTTCATATTCAGAGGATTACCCAGCTATAAACCATCTTTCATAGATTTGTTAAGGCCATGGTCTTCTGCATAAGCAAACAGATCAAGTAGCTATATTTGGAACTGGAAATCTGTACAGGGAATAGAGAGAATGCATGTTCAGTTTATTGCTGTAAATCATATTGGTGGGATAATTCTCACGAACCTTGAGTGCTGTGAATATGTGACACATACATTTTCTTTAATTGTGTATTATGCAACATGACTGCCAATAGTTTCTAAAGAATTATGAATTTTAATTTTGCTGGACCTCAAAGCAGTTTTCCTAAAATGCATTTTTAATATTCAGTTTAATGAATGGGAAACTGAAGGCAAAGGTTGATTTAGCACTGTAGTACTCAGAAATAGGAAGAGTAACCAAAATAACCGTTATGCACTTTTCCAGACATGCTGTTCCTACATGGGTGGAAGTATTCACATTCTAAGCAAGGCAAAAAGCTCAGCGTCTGATTCTGGGCAGTCACAACAGTGTAGCAACCTTACCTGATTGGTGTTGTGAGAAGAAGAATGACAGCACACCATGTAGATTAAGAGCTCAGAAAGAGCTATAATTTGATAGGAATGATAATTTAAATTGACAGGGAAGTGAGATATACTATTATTTATTCTTAAAGTAAGGATGTTGAATCACTATCCTTCCCTAACATGTAACTTGAGGCTTCATGGAATCATAGGACCTCAAGTTCAGTGTTTTAAATAGCCTATAGGGGACAAATACTGTTTAGCAGTTAATTGCTGTTCAAAATTCACATATCCCAATAAACCTGCTAGTCCACATCATTCTAGAATAACTTCAGTCTTTATGCAATTTTGAGTTTGCAGTTTAGTTTAGGTTCAATACAAGTACAATGGGACCTTGGTATCTGTGGGGGATCTGTTCCAGCCCCCCCCGTGGATTCCAAAATCTGTAGATGCTCAAGTCCCATTGGCATGGTACAGACCGCCATAAAGCGGTGTACTCACATTGATACTAGGGTAAGAGAACACGCACCAACCACACGCTCCCTAACCCTAGTACGTGTAGACGGCGCCATCATTACGCAGTGCCATCCACATGGGGCACCTAACGACGACATCATGCATGCATTGTGTCCAAACGGAACGGTTTGTGTGTGATGTCTCCGCGCTGCCCCAGGCTGCTTACAGCGACCTGGCTGCAGTGCAGGAAGGAGCTCCGAAACGGATCTCCTTTTTATCATGCGTATCATTCCCATGGCAACCAAACGGCTGCGGGAACAATGCTGAGGAGAAAGGGCCTGGGCAGCCCCTTTCTCCCATGGCTGTGGCTCCCGGGCACGAAGCCTCAAGGACACCCCTTTTCTAGACCACGGAGAAGCGGCATTTTGGAAAAAAGACGGATTGGGGCCGCAGGGCTGTGAGTGAGGCTGCCCTGGCCCCAATCCTAAGCGAAAAGGGGCAGGTGCAGGCTGGCCCTTTTGGGCGGTCTGTACCACGCCCTAGTCCTCAATGCAGTGCATGCATGTGGCTGTGCCGCCATTAGGGACAACAGGACTTCGCTTGAAGTCTCACTTTCCCTAATGGTGGTGCAACCATGTGCATGCACCACCACTGGGGACACTGGGGCTTCCCTAGTGGCCACGTGGCCGTGTGAAAGCACCACTATTGGGGACAATGAGAGCTTGCCATCTGCGGATGCTTAAATCTGTGGATGTTAAGTTCGCAGATCCCGAGGTCCCACTGTATCTTAATACACCAGACTAAGATCCGCCAACTCCAATATTCTTGTGAGAGACTCAGCAATCAATAGCTAGCTTGTATGTAAGGCATCAGAAGCTAGTTAGTCATTCATTGGTAGGTGAGTCTACTTTTTGCTCATTCCAGACTAAAAAGTTTTATAAGGCTAAATTTTAAATTTTGTTTGCACCAAAAGAGCTGCAAAAATTTGAGTATTGTGTAGGCTCTTATAGATCAAGCATGCAGTCATATGCCTGGAAGCCTCATTGAACATATTGCAATAAATTTGTGTATAAACATTTATAGAGAACATCTATACATGTATTACAGGATGCATGAAAATCACACAGACCTTCAGATGTATTTTTGGGGCCCCAGCTCACAGCATTGCCCATTGTTGGCTAGAATGGCAAGGGCCAATGGGAACTGGAATCCAACAGGATCTGTAGGACCACTCTTGGCACACCTTTCATAAGTGTGGGCATGCCCAGGTTATATCAGCTCAACCAAGATGTTTCTTTTCTTTTCTTTTTTTGAAAAGAAGTTTTACAAGAATGCAAAAACCAGACCAGCCAACCAACCATGTCAGCACAACTGTTGGGGTCCAAAAACCACTGTTAGTAACTCAAATGAGCCCTAGTGGTTAAATCAGACCTTTGAGCAGAGCTAGCAATTTTCAGAAGCAGAAGTGTGGTTCCAAAGGCAGTTGAGATAACAGCAGCTGGATGTCTTCCAGGAACTGAAGCAATGCAGGAACCTCTGGGGACACACAGCAAACCGATGCCAGTCTTCTTCTGATAAACCACCAGAGAAGCCAAGTCTCCTGAAGTGCTCTTTATTCACAGTGCTATAATACAAATACAGATCTACAAAACTCCAAACCATACCAAACCAGCTCCTACTACAAACCCACAAGCTATCACTTGCAACCCCTGGGTTTATATAGACTCCAGACCATGTGGTCTCCCAAACCCAGTGAGTTCAGGTGTGTAACCATGACATGTGTCCCCTGTGTGATCCAGACACATAGTTTCATCATCCATGGCTACGTGCATCTAGACACCAAAGTGTCCTTGAGCCAATGAGCATCAGCTGTGCTAATCAACCTTGTCCTTCTGCTGAATGCTCATGGTCAAACACACACACATCAAGCATTTCCCTGTGTGCTGTGTTTTTAACCCTTGACACTCTGACAAACCAACCAAACACCAAAGAAAACAATGTTATCTTATGCTCAGGAATGGATGGATTATAAAACCAACTTTGTTGTTGTGTACCTTCAAGTCAATTCCAACTTGTGGCAACCCTAAGGTGACTCAATCACTGGGTTTTCTGGGGCTGAGAGTGTGTGACTTGCCCAAGGTCATCCACTGGGTTTCCGTGGCCAAGCAGAGAAATGAACTCTGGTCTCCAAAGTCATAGTCTAATGCTCAAACTATTACACCATGCTGGCTATTGCAAAATATGTGGATATTGTGGGCACTTGTCACTTTCTTCCTATTCTAAAGAGTCCTATAGACCAGCAATAGGAATCATGCAGTCGTCCAGATGTTGTTGGATGGCATCTCCCAGCAATATTTACCATTGGCTGTCCTGGCTACAGCTTGTGGGAGTTGCAGTTCACCACATGCATGACTCCCAGCCCTACTACATGCACATTTAGCTAGAAGTGGAGTAAGGTCTTTCTTCTGCTGCATAAAGAAGTGTCTTGATATTATGGATGATGGAGACAGCCACCCCTGTGCCTCTCCTAGTTTCCTGACCTTACTCAAAAACTGAAATTCAATGGTGTGTGACAGCACACTACAACATGTTTCCTCTGCACCCCACCCCACCCCCCTGCTTCCTTCTTTAATGTAATGTCTGTGTATGCACAGAACATTGGCCCAAGGAAATAGCAGAGGAGGCAGACAAGACAGGGCATTCATAAAGAATGCTCTTTCTATAACCATATATGGGAACTCCTTGCCACTTCCAGTGTCTGCCCAGAACAGCAGCATAAACAGCATCCGTCCATTTCATTCAACAAAGACTGAGGTCAGTGAAAATGATGAGGAACAATGTGTGTGTAAATGGAAGGAGAAACCATAAAGGAGAGGCAGCACAAAAGTGGGGAGAAGCCAATGTGAGGATGAGAAGGGCACCACTGAGATGTCACCCATGTGTGAGGATGATTGGAAATTAGTGTGAGTGGGGTTCATTTTTATGTTTTTGTATCGGTATGGCTGGTATGTACATGTTTTTGCTATATGGGACATGGTGTAAGTGTGTGTGTATGGAGTGTGTTGATATGTGTTGCTGTTATCATGACATACAAAGGGATATATAATGGCTGTTTGCAGAACTTTCTGACCATGCCACTTTAAGTAAACATATCCTTCTTATGCTTGAATAAATATGATTATATAAATTGAGCATTTGCACTGTGCTGCTTCTCACATGTACTTTTGAGGGAACATGTAGCGATATCCTTGTATTTTGAGTATATTTTGTGGTGGATGTGCACATATGTGGATGATTTCAGAATTTTCTGATTAAGATCATAAGACTTCCCCATCCCCTTTGGAGGCAACTGTGTTCTCTTCCATGAATCTGCAGATACTTTGGCAAGGAATTCGGGTTGCAGACCTAAATGAGTTCAGATCTGTAGGACTAGATGAACTGCATCCCAGGTTATTGAAAGAACGTGCTGATATACTTGCAGAACCACTTGTCATAATTTTTGAGAAATTGTGGAGAATGGGTGAGCAGCCAGAGGACTGTAGAGAAGCAAACATTGTCCTTCTCTTCAACAAAGGCAAAAGAAGAAGAAGAAGAAGAAGAAGAAGAAGAAGAAGAAGAAGAAGAAGAAGAAGATGATGATGATGATGATGATGATGATGATGATCCAGGAAATTACAGTCCAGTTAGCCTGATCACAATACCAGGAAAAATATTAGAACAGATTATACAGGAGTCTGTCTGCAAGTATCTTGATGACAATGCAGTGATTATTAGGAGGTACCATGGGTTTGTAAAAACAAATCATTCCAAACTAATCATACATCCTTTTTGGATCAGGGCACTAGTTTAACAGATGGTGGGATTGCTGTTGATGTCAATGCATTTGATAAAGTTTCCCATTATATTTTGATTAGCAAACTGACTAAATTTAGAAAAGATGAAGAGACTGTTAGATGGATCCACAATTGGTTGGGAAACCTGCTCAAAGTGTTGTGGATGTGCTTCAAATTGGAAGACGGTCCCAATTGGAGTGCCACAGGGTTCTGCACTGCGGCTGATGTTCTTCAGTATTTTTTATATCAATGAATTAGATGATGGGGTGAAGGTAAACCTTATCAAATTTGCAGATGATTCAAAACTGGGAGGGGTAACGAATACAGTGCAAGATAAGGACAGAATTCAAAAGGGCCTTGATAAACTATAACACTGGGCTGAAATTAATAAAATTAAATTCACCAGAGGCAAAATTCTACATTTAGGCCACAAAGACAAAATGCACAGGTAGATTTGGGAGGGAGGGTTCTTGGTTCAGCAGTAGTGAACGTCGCCTCACACCATCCCTTCAGCATTTTAATGGGACACAGGTGAGTATCACAGCCTGCTTTTCCCCCAAAGGCAGACACCTCTTAGGATGTCACCTTGTCCGGTCCACACCCCTCGCACTACCATTGACGCCACTGGATCAGATCAGCATATTGAATTGTTGTTGAAATATCTTTGAAGATGCCAGCCACAAATGCTGGCGAAACATCAGGAATAAACTCTTATAGAACATGGCCACATAGCCCGAAAAACCCACAAAAAACTATGGATGCTGACCACGAAAGCCTTTGACTTCACATGTTGAAATATTTTGTGCATTTCAGAGGAGATAAAAATTCTAGAGGTGTAGTATTTTCACTAGCCTGTGACTAAAGTTAACGTTGTCAATTCAGGATTGTACCAGGCCCAAAGGTTTGTAGACTAAAACCTGAGATCTAGAGACAACCTCTGGTGATATCATTAAGCATTATGCTAAAGGGCCTGCTTCCAGATCAAGGTGAAATAAAGGGATTCTTCTTTGCCATTTCCTCAGGAAGATGCAATAAGGTACATTTACTCTAGCTTATAGCTTGGCATAGTGGTTTGTGTGTTGGACTGACTCTGGAATGCCCTTCCTTGGGAGGCTAGGCTGGCCACCTCCCTGCTGGCCTTTTGCTGCCAAGTAAAAACATTTTTATGCCAGCAGGCTTTCTGTAAATAATGCATAGCAGGGTGGTTTTATGGAACAGGTGGGTTTTTAGTCTGTTTTTAACTTGTGTATATTTTATGTGAGTTTATATTATATTTTATATTTTATATTGTGTATATTTTATGTGATTTTATATATACACTTGTCCCTCCATATTCGCTAGGGTTAGGGGACAAGACCCCCGTGAATATGGAAAAAACGCAAATAACAAAAACATCCTGTTTTTACCTGAGAGAAGGACACCTCTCTGGCCATAGACCTGCACTGGAGGAGCTACAAAGGCCTAGTAGACTATTCTTTCTAGGGATCTCTAGGTCTTTCAGTGCAACTTTTGGTTAAAGGTGACCACAGAGTTGCACTGGAGGACCTAGATATTCCTAGAGAGGACATATTAATCAAATCTGTGAATAATCAAATCTCGCAAATACCAAATCTGCAAATATGGAGTGATGAGTGTACATGTTTTTAATTGTTTGAATTTTATAACAATTTTAAAGGTTTTATCTTGAGCTGCCTTAGGTACCTTTGGGGAGAAAGGCAGGAGAAAGGCAGGATAGAAATGAAATGAAATAAATAAATAAAATGGTTTGAATCCCCATTCCACCATAGAAATCCACAGATCGTGGGCATGTCACACACTCTGAGGCTTAGAAAAGTCCGTAATTTAAAGGCACACAGCAACAAACTGGCTTTTATCTAGAACGTGGATTCAGTGTAGAGCAGTGGTCCCCAAACTGTGCTCATTAAGGGATTTTGGACCTCCGCTCCCAGAATCCCACACTATTGACCAACATGGCTGAGGTTTCTGGGAGCTGAAGTCCAAAATCTCTTAAAGGGGACCACTGGTGTAGAGGGTGACCCCTGGCATTACAGAGACTGAGAGATGGATGGGGGAAGCCAACAAAGCAAAGGCATAAATCCCCGGAAAGCCGTGGTAAATTGCAGCAACAAATCAATTAAGTCTTGCAAATTATGGTTCAGCTACTACTCTCCTACCAGAAGCGGAAATTTGTACAAAGCCTTTCCTTTTTAGTCTGTAGCTGAGCACACACACACACACCCCCCCAGAAAAAAAAAACCCTGGAGAACTTGCACCTTGGCCTCCTGCTGCCTAGAAATCACTCATGAACACTGAATTAAAACAAGAAAGGGAGGGTACTAATGGAAACAGGATGCTCAAGACCAGACCCTAAAATCTGAATTGGAATGATCGATTCGGGGGGTGTGTGTCTGTGCGTGTGTGTGAATTCCAACTGTTCTATGTCATGTTGCTGTTCATGATACCTCTGCAGCAAGACTGTTCTGGGCCAGCAAAGGTTATGTCCTCCTCACTGCAGGAATAATCCGGTTTAATACCACTTGAACAGCCAGGGCTCCATGCTATGGAATTCTGGGAAGTGAATTCCCAGAATTCCATAGCATGAGGCCCTGGCAGTTCAGAAGTGCCACAACAGAGGACACTTCCCAGAATCCCATAGCATG
>NC_056523.1:252945899-252991833 GCF_019175285.1 Sceloporus undulatus
CACGACACTTCCCAGAATCCCTAATGGAGCCCCTGGAAGTTCAAGCGGTGTCAAACCGGATCATTCCTGCAGTGAGGACACAGCCCAAAACTAAACTACGCAAGCATACACACAAACTGGAGCACCGGCCTAAAGAGAAAACCGTGTCTGTATCGCGACGTTGCCGCCGAGTCCCGCTCTTCTAGATGGGTTTCCTTCCTTTTTGCTCTTTGGGCAGTGATTCCCAAACTTGGTCCCTTCTAGATTTTGTTTTGGACTTCGTTCCCAGAATTCCGACAGTTGGGCAAGGATGGCTGAGGTTTCTGGGAGTTGAGTCCAAAGATCTGGAGGAGCAGATTTGGGAACCACTTAGAGCAGTGTTTCTCAACCTTTTGTTCCTCTAGATTTTTTTTGAGACTCCACTCCCAGAATTCCTGAACAGTGAGCATACTAATGGGACTTCTGGGATTGAGTCCAAAGCATCTGGAGCCCAAAGGTTGAGAACCACTGCTTTAGAACTAGGACCATGGCTAAGAAAGCCAGGAGTACAGACTTGAGATGTAGAACTAATTTATGATGATGATGATGATGATGATTTATTATTGTGGGAACACTGCCATTATTGTGTGGCGGGATGGCGAGGGGGACACACTACTGTTGCCTCAGGATGTTAAACCCTTGTATGCTTCCAACTGAGGGAGGCTGGTCAATGCTCCCTTCAGCATGGAAGTTGAGAAGGGAACCAAAATGGCGCCAAGCGTAAACATTCATCAGTTGAGGTCGCTATAGTGAGGGAGGATATCCCGAAAGCTACACAGGGCCCGTTCTCGTTCGAGACCGCCATTCTCGCGAGCTTGGTGCTGACTCGTTTGAAGGAAGCCGGCGCCGCCGCCGCCGGGATGACAATCTCGGAACGTTCGGCAACTGCGGCCGTTTCTGCGGAGGTGCGCGCGCATGCGCCCTTGACGAGCGAGAGCGTGGTTGCGGGGCTTCCCTTCTTTCTGCCCCACTTGGCGCCCATTTTGGTTTTCCTGACTGAAGGCTTCGTCCTGGCCCCACTAGGCCGCGACGCCCCCTTTAGAGAAGCCCCTTTAAGAGACACCTCCCTTAACTGCTCTGGCTCAGTGCTGGGAATTGTGGGAAACGTAGTTCTTGCGAGACATTGAGCCTCTCTGCCTGGAGAGCTCTGGTGCCACAATAAGACTACAATTCCCAACTTCCTAATGCACTGAGCCAGGGCAGTTAAGCGGTCTCTCCAAAGGGTGCCTTGTGTGTATGTTTTGTGCCTTCTGCCTTGGGGTGCATCATCTCTGCATGAACACATTAATTGCCTTCGTATTACCATCAATTAAATCCTCCTCCCCTCCCCAAAGTATTTATTAGCTCATGCTAATCTGTCTGCTACTTTGTTTTTTATTGTACACTGCTTATGTATATATTTAACCGTAATGTTGTTGTTTTTAGATTGTACGCTGCTTGGCAGGTTTTCATTTTATTTTCCTTATTATTATTATTATTTGTGGTTCATTCTGCGTTGTCATTTCTCTTGTGGACTCGTTCGCGTGAGCTTTTAAAAGGCTGCAGCATGGATAGTGCGTCTCCTGCCTCCCGATGCGAGGCCAGGGTGGACCATTGTTGGTGATCATTTGGCCAAGCCTGAGATGTTGTTTCAGGGAGTTTTGTATCCTTCTTTGTAGCGCCCTCTTACGCTGACCCGAGTTCACCGTAGAATACTATTTGGGGAGGTGATGGTCTTCTCCTGGAAACATGTCCTGCCAGCGCAGCGCGTCTCGCATAGCATGGCCTCAATGCTAGTGATCCCTGCTTGCCTCAGGATAGCAACAGTTGTCACAGTCAGTCCAGTGTATATTTAAGATTGTGCGTAAACGCGTGATGAAAGCATTCAAGGAGTCGTAGGTGTTGGCGATAGGTGAGCCATGTTTCAGACCCATAGAGGAGAACAGACAGTACAATGGCTCTATACACAATGATTTTTGTGCTTCGCCTCAAGTGTTTGTTATGCAGAAAGAACCGCAACCCGGAAACATCACCCGGAGACTTTCTGCTGTGCTTTCTGGCAACCGACTTGTTTATCTCAGATGCCCTTTTTGTCATCAAGGCGCTTGTAGAAGTGGGAGAGTCCTTCCTGATCTTTGTTTGCGAAGTAAAGCCGAGAGATTATTGTATCATTTTATTTGTCCTTTGCTAGGTAAAAGCGCTGTGCACATTTACAGCACTCTTTTAAATAGATGTTAATGATAGTAATATGGAGTGATGGAATTCCTCGCCCAAAGTAATAATAATAATATATAATAATATAATAGGATTTATTTATATGCCGCCCAATCACTGGAATCCGGGCGGCTTACAACAGAAGGGATAATAGACAGTTCCCTGCCCTCAGGCTTACAATCTAAAGACACAACACAAAAGGGAGGGAATAGTAGTGGGGAGGGGATCAGGTCCATTCTTCTTCCCTCTGAGGCCTGGACCAAGGCAGATGGAAGGAGGGAGGGCTCTTCTTCCAGGCTAGCCCTGATGAGCTGGGCCTGCCTGGGTTTAACTCCCTATAGGCTGGAAGATGACGTTATGGAGGGAGGAGTGCTCTTCTTCCAGGTGTAATTGTTTATTTGGTTTGCTGTTACCTGCCTTGATCATCAAAAGGGAGAGGTGGGATATAAATAAATAATAATATATATATTATTATTTTATTGAGAGTTTAGGGCAAGAATGCAAGGCACGATCAATGCATTCTGAATTACCCATATGTGTGTCCTCTTCTTTAAATTGAAAATGGACATTAAGCTGTGCTAACGGCTATGCAATGTGGGAGACTCGACCTTACTTTTTTCCAGTGTTCTGGCAACGGCACTAAATTTGCACATTATGTGCATTTTGTTTTCTTTTCTGGAAACTTTGAACTGACGCCAATGACTCATGGACCAGGACTGGCCCAGAAACTGCCATTTCGAATAGCATTGCTAGAGTTTAACGTGTATTAAATTCCACGCCATAACATCTGTCTCATCTTCAGAAAACCGAGCAAAAATAAACTGCATATCTTACAGTAAAGGCATTAGTGTTACAGGTAGGTGGAGGGTTTTATCGATGTTTTATTGCTGAGGCTGTTGAATATTTTTAAATGCTGATTATGGCTTTTTTTCTATCTTAAATATTACAGTTTTCGCTGCCAAAATAAAGCTAGCTTCGGGTCTCTTTGGGTTAGTTTATGATGCATGGGTGAGTCCGGTCGTCCAGCCCCTGCTATCATCAGGGTGGTGCTCTCATTAACGTCACCTTTATAAATCACACATTAGTTATACAATGTTAGAGAGATGGTTTTCCTCTCCTCATTTCATTTACTTGTAATCCTTCACCACCATTTAATGAAGCTGCCACTTAATTGTCTTCCTATGGAATAGATTTAGGACAAGGCTCTTGCCCTATTCCTTCACGTTGACTTTTCTTGAAGCACATTTGGGGCAGCTTGTGACCCTTCAAATTTGATCTATTGTTCATTAGTTGTAAACAACGTAGTCAATGTACATAACATCCAAAATCCACAAAAGATTTTTATCCTGAATGCACAAAATACATGTTTCAAGCTTGAAGTTCCCCCTGACAACTTCATCAGCAAAGGTGTTAAAATCCTACAGAAGAAAGAAAAAACTGACTAAGTGTTATCACATGGAGGTTTTGCAGCTCTGATCCGAAGCCACTGTGGGTCCACAGGCAAATTCAGGTGAAAAAGTGATGTATTCACATTGATTGCTTTCTATGGGGGGTCTTATGAGGTGCAGGTCCACAGTGAATCCAAGTGTTTCTCTTTGGTGTGAATTCACACAAAATTGTTTCCATGCTCCGTTCGTTTCAATCTGAATTGGTCTGGTGTGGAATGCAATGTTGCTTCCCATCCTGGTCACCAAATCCCACATTTCCCATGATGCTGCGTTGCATTTTGCCCCATTGGCTTCCAGTGCTCCTTCAGAAACGGACTTTGATGTACTGAAGGATGAGGGAATGAAACAGGAGGCTGGGGGGGGGGGGGATGGGAGACATGGAGGGGGCCATCGGGCTGAGGGAGCAACAAACCCCAACTCCCAGAATTCCATAGCCTTGACCAGGACCCCATGACAAGCTCCAACTCCCGAATTCCTATACACTGAGCCAGGACACGTTAAAGGTGGAGTCATAGTGGATTATTCCCCAATGAAGATGCAGCCTAAGAGAAGACCTATTACAAGGGAAGGAGAGTGGATTGGTTTCAGGGAGGTGGTACTTAGGGAGCATGGAGAATAATAAAAAGACAAAATGTGTTTTTAATATAATAATAATAATAATAAGAGTTATTAGTTTTGCTGAGGTTTCAACTAGCCTGATCTGTGGCTCTGTTGCAAGAGAAGCCTGGCTCATGTGCTCTGAATTCTCCATAGCACTCTTGAGCGCTCGTACAGGCACAATGTTTGACAAAATGCCGCCTGGTAATGTAGTTGCTCTGACAGGGAGGATAGGTACTTCCACTTCTTAATTAAGCATGCTTGGAATCGACTGTGGAGGACCCGGAAGATCTAAATCAGAATCGAGTAAAGACATAACAATCCGAAGGTGACAGCCAAGCCAAGGAAAGCGTCCTCAAGCTGCGCTTGCTAGCATGCTTACTGAACCAGGACCCAAGAGGAGGAGACTCCGCACCTCAGCACGCTGGAAGGGCCAGGAGCATGTTGGACAGCCCATTCGAACAGGCTGCTGGTTCATGATAAAATGGGGCTCCAAAATGCCCATAGAAGATCTATTTCAAACCGGCAGCCTGCATTCTGTAAGAGGGCACCGTTTTCGATGGAGGTCTGCCAGAGTTTGTGGGCTCTGGCCAAGTATGCACTTGATGTTTCAGGGGAATAAAACTTAGAAGGGACAGAACCCAGTGCTGCTAAGAGATGTCATCACGTAGGCAGCCTTCACGTGCACTACCGAACGCCCCCTTCTTTCCCGGAAGTGCAATTTTGATGTCAGCCCACTGAGCATCGCAAGTGCCATTCATTGTTGAATGGCATGGTTGTTCCGCTGTGGTACTACAACGTCATCACTTGCTTGACCCGTAGATACCACCCTTTTCCTTCTTCTACTTGCTAGTTTCTCACAGCATTGCCTTGGCCTTCTATCTGTGTACTTTGCTCTTTTCCCTTTCAGTTTTTCACGACCTTGGATTTAGTTCAGTGTCTCACGTGTTGATAGCGCCACTGTTGATTTCATAGGGTCGCTTGCCCAGCTTGATCAGCTGGTAGCTACACAGTCTAATTCTGGTGCCTGAACGAAGTTATCTTTGTCTCCTGTATGGTATAGAATGCCAATATTCCTGTGATTCCTTGGATGGGCTGCTTGTCTCTCACGCAGCCAGTCATTGATGAGCACTGGGAGAGAGGCCTATCCGCATGAATTTTAACACCTTAGGCAGATCGCCAACATTTGACAAAAGCACGCTGAACAAACTGTAATTGTCACATTTTTGCTTGAGATGAGAGTTCCACATATCTTCTTTAAGTTACTCTTGTTGCTCTACCATTTCTCATGCCATGCCTGAAGCTATGGGGAATAAAGAAAATCTTGTGGTCGCCTTTATATACATGTGTGCTCTGATATTGTTTAGCTGTGCCTTTAGGATCTTTTCAGCTTACCTAGGGTTGATCATGTGTGGTATAACAGCCCTAAGCAACGATCCGCACCCCTCCCACGTATGTGGGTGCCAAGACGAATTCCATTCCATACTATTGTTGCAGATGGCACTGGCACTATGTGTGGCTACATCTAGGTGAGTGACACAAGGCTCTGCATGGACAGTTTGCAATGACTTTATATGTTTATCCTGGATGCATGCAACCCTGTGCCCAGTTTATTAAAATTAAGATAGTTTTTGGGTTTCAGTGACAAGAGGCATGGAGTACTCCCCCCGTCTCCATGCTGGGATGTTATTGGGATTTCTGTTGTTATTTTTTTAGTGAACAGACTTAGGCTGCATCCGCACTGTCGAAACAATGCAGTTTGACACACTTTAACTGCCAGCCTCAGTGCTTGGAATTGGGAATTGTGATTGTGAGGAGAGTCAGCATGCATAATGGTTTGAATGTTGATTACAACTTGGAGACCAGGTTCTATTCCCATCCCATGAAACCCACTGGTGATGCTGGGCAAGTCACATGCTCTTAGCGCTCAGGGGAAGGCGTGCAAACCTCGAACAAATCTTGCCAGTAAAACCCCACAATAGGTTTGTTTAGGGTCACCGTAGTCAGAAACATAGCAACAACTAGACATTGATTTAGCCTTCTCTGTCGCAGCTCTGGTGCCACAACAAATACAGTTCCCAGAATTCCCTGACATTGAACAATGGTAGTTAAAGGTGGTGTCAAACTGGTATTATTTCTGTAGTGTGGATGCAGTCTTAATATCGTTTTATATTTTGAGGGTTCTATTTTTAAAGTTTGCTTTGCTTTGGTTTGTCTGGGCCATTTCATCAGTGAGATAAAAACATCATATTGTACGTGATGATACTTGCCTAACAGTGTTCAATACAGCTATTTTTCTGTGCTTTCCTTTTCCAGTTGTATTGGTGTTTGGGCATCCACGTTTATATGCTTAATAGAATGTGTGATAATTTGACAGGTGAGTTATTTATTTGACTTTAAAGAAGAAACATATTGGGCCCTGTCTTTTGTGCATTTATACTTGTTTTCCAAATCAATGTTCTATGCCTTTACTCACAAGTAAGCAGCACTTAATGTAGGAATTTTCCAGTAAGTGTGAATAAAATAACAGACATGTAGTCTGTAATAAGTATCTTACTCGGTATAAAAACTATTAAGTAGCATTAACCTTGTTAAAGTTGCCTTAGGTTTGAATATACATCCATTTTCTTGGTATAAGACCTCCTGAATTTAGCTGCTGAATGATTTCACATCTGAATAGAAACCACAGTTTATTATTATTGCCATATTTATATCCTACAATTTCCCCAATCTTGGACTCAAGGCAGCTTGTAAAAATTAAAATAGTACACACAACAAAATCACAACATACAAAAGTTAAAAATATAATTAAACTAGTCATATTTTAAAGCAGTTAAAAGAATGACCATAAAAAAGAAAACAAACAAATTGACAGTATAGAACATTACAGAAAGATCTTTTCCCTTGCAAGCAGTCCTCAAGTACAGAAAGATGCAGTGAGGGTGTCCCAAAGTCTAGGAGAAAATACTGAGAAGGCATTCTCCTGTCTTCTCACCAGAAATATCTGTGGTGTTGATGGACAGAGAGAAGGCCTTCCCAGACATCTCAAGACATGGACGACTCATGTTGCCTTTCACATACTTGGACCTGAGCTGTATGTGCTTTCTAGACCATAACCAACATTACTAGTTTTGAGTTCAAAACCCACATAGTTTTCAGGCTCTTCATTTGTTTGTTCACTCAAAAAATAGTTTTATTTAATGAAATTCAGGTTAATTTGGTCCGACTGTAATGCTATCCTTTAGTGGAAATGTAATGCTGATTTCACTTAATACAAATATTACGGTTCAGATTCAGGGAATGCTTTGAGCCTCCAAAACTCAGTTTTTCATGGTTTTTGAGATTCCTTCACTGTGATATCAAATGGTTGCACAGATTTAGGCTGGCTCTGATGAAGACTAAAATATATGGTTAATAAGACCAGGCCGCCCCTCAGATGTGTGGTCTGGTCCCCGCTCTGAGTGTTTCATCGAACAGTCCATGAGGAATTTTAGTACATTATTAACCCTGTGTTCTGAGCCGGTGCAGAGCCAAAATAAATCCCATGCTGTCTTTAAAGCGATTGGAGATTTGTGGCTCCAGATTTTGTTGGGCTGGCAACTCCTAACAGCCCCAAGCAGCATAGCCAAGATTAATAGAAGCTGGATTTCAAATGTTGAGAACCCTATAGTCCCTGTTTAGACTAGGATTGCAACTGTGGCCATTGTTGCCACATGTCGCTCCCAGGCTGTTTTTGCAACCCAGAAAAGCCCTGGAACCTCTGTGTGTGTGTCTCTTTCTCTGTGTTGTGTTCTGTGTGTGGTCTCTGTGTGTGTTTTAATTGGCTTTTTTGCATGGAGAAGCAACAGTGGAGTGGTGCTGGATAAGCACATTCCTCTTCTTGCCTCTGAGCTGCACATGCTTCATAAACAACGAAAATGGACTTTTCTTGTTTGATGGATAAAAGATATGGGGAGGATTTATTTTGCCTAGTTACTTACAGGGATGGGGACATTGTATCCCTCCAGATGTGGTTGGAGTGTCACCCCATCAACAATAGCCTAAAAACCAGGACTGATAGGAGTTGTGGCCAGCCACATCTGGAGAGCCATGTTTTTACCATAATAAGCTTCCGTATGATTCTGAGAAAGATAACTTTCTTACCCTTGACAACTATTGTTAGTGTGAAAAGCTCTTCTTGAAGATGCCAGCCACAATGCTGGCAAAATGTCTCGGAATCTAGAACATGGCTGCATAGCCCAAAAAAACCACAAAAAAACCCAATGAAAGCTCTTCATTGGTGTGTATTATTACTTACTAGTCTATTTTAATATAGCTTTTTCACATTTAAATACCTGAAAAAGCTTCCATAGGAGTATTAAATCAAAGATTTTCAGTGTGATCCCAGTTTTTGGGATATCAGTACTGGAACTAATTTAAAAAACCCTTTTAAACTGAGAGCTGATGTTTCTGAAAAATAACAAAAAGTGTATTTTGTCATTATAATCCACTCTCTACATCAGCTTGTTTAAATTATTTTAACAGTATTTTGAAATACGGTTATGCTATAAAAATGAATGCTCCGACCTCTTTTTAATATTTGCTGTAACATTGTCTTCAATTTGTGCTAATGATATGTATTAAAATTATATTGGGGAATGTTTTATAAATGTTATATCCTGTGTAGTCCACGCTGAAAGTCTGAAGTTTCCCACAAACAGGAGAAGAAACCCTTTCAAAATGACAAACTGTCTAGATTTTAAAAATGTTGTTGTTATTACTTTTCACCTTGCACTCTCCTTAGTGTGGATTGAGGGAGGAGATAAGAACAGGTGTTCTTATGGCAACACAGGTGCTTTAAAAAACAGATCCTTTGTCCTTTTTTCGGTTAAGCAAGCCTTCCCCACCCCATTGAACATAGTTAAATGAACTTCATTACATTGTTTGATTGTCTGCATTGTTATTTTCTTTGTATGTGCTCTTTACAGACCAGTGGCATGTTGGAGATAAGTGGCCTTGCTCCTTTTTCTGAAAATGGAAAGCTTTTATGATGGTACATATCCATCCTTTGAGACCGACACAGATGGGAATTTTTTGCGATTGTTCTTTTGACACATCTCAAGAAGGAAGTACTTGTAGCAAAACTTTGTAGCGATCAAAACTAGCAAAGATACAAAAAGAACTTAATTATTTGATGATGAAGATTTAGAGAAACCCTTTTTCCGGACCGAAGACTTCCATCCTCTGCAGTTGCCTTTGAATTGTTCAAGGATGGGCCCTCAGTCCCCTTCTACAATTAATAGCTACCTACGTGATTATCAAAGGGAAGGGGCCCAGTTTCTTACATGGTCACTATGTTTGTAACGTGGATGTATTCTTGGAGTGGACATGGGACTTGGAAAGACAATACAGGTTTTTTCCCTTCCTTTTTTAAAAATACTGTAAAGCTAAAACATGTCTTGATTTGTTAGATCAAAGGAAAAAATTACTTGAATTTTATACTGAGAAAAGTGATTTTAAAAAACAATTTACAGTGAAATACGTTGAGGTGGGAGAGGCCTGCTAATCACCAGATTCTTGGGCACTTTTGACGCTTGTCAGGTTGTTCTGATCAAGACAGAAGCTGTGTTTCCTCGTCCTAACCTAGTCTTTCCTATTCTGCATGTTTCTGGCATTTTCTGTTTCTATGCTGCTCACCGCCATTGGTTCCATTGGATGGATTAGTTATTCTTGCTTCAGTTTGTTTTAGGATGAAAACTGAAAGACTCAGTCAACAAAGGGTGCTTCTCGATCTTCTCTCCCTCTATCTGGCCCAGCCTGGAATGTCTTGTTTGTTCAGCCAGAGTGCAGTTGCTGCCCATAGAAATGCCACCAGCTGTAGATTTCAACTCCCTTTCTACCAGTGTGGAAAGTCAGTATGTCTTGTCTGCCTTCAGAGGGCGCTTTCACCCTATCCTTATTGCCCTCTAGTCAGTGGGTCATGCCTAGTGATTTAGTGTACCCTTTGAGTGTTACAACTTTCATGTTTATTAATGTTCCCATGCTTGTTCGCACATCTTTTATTCCTTCTCCTTTATAACTAATATGGGAGACCAATGGGTTGTTCAGACATAATGATTACACATGGTTTGGAGCTCTAACATGCTTGTCTCTTACCCTTGCATGTGACGATTCTTGGCTTTTTTCTTCTTATGCAAAGCAGTTTCTGTGTGGCCACCAACCAGGAACCAGGTTCATACCTGCCTTGGAAAACAATGGCCATGTGGAAAATGGATCCTTGACCTGTTTTGTTTCCACTCTTTTTATTTCTTTCCTAAGTTAAGGTGAAGTAATCTTTGTATTTTGACGTGCAACAAATGGGAATTATATCGTTTCCCTCAAACAGATAGTTAAAGATTGCTCGTGTGGAAATGAGATGAAACAGCTTGTGTGAATCCAATATTCCTTGTCTTTAAGTTATGTACCCGGCCACTAAAGCCACCTAGTATTTCTTACAGTTTCTTTTTCTCTGCCTTTTCTGTAACCCCATGAGTGTGCACCCGGACGTAAGCTATTTTGACCTTTCTACAAGGTGGCTTCAAAATACCAAAATAAATATATTAAAGAAGAGATTGGTTTCCTCCCTCATTTCAATTTACTTGTAATCCATTCACCACCAATTTAATGAAGCTGCCACTGTAATTTCTTCCTATAGGAATAGATTTAGGACAAGGCATCCTGCCCTATTCCTTCACAGTTGACTTTTCTTGAAGCACAGTTGGGCAGCTTGTGACACTTCAACAACGTAGTCAATGTACAATAACATCCAAAATCCACAAAAGATTTTTTATCCATGAAATGCACAAAATACATGTTACAAGCTTGAAGTTCCCCTGACAACTTCATCAGGCAAAGGTGTTAAAAATCCTACAGAAGAAAGAAAAACATGACTAAAGTGTTTATCACATGGAGGTTTTTGCAGCTCTGATCCGAAGCCACTGTGGGTCCAACAAGGCAAATTCACGTGAAAAAGTGATGTATTATTACACGTGATTGCATTCTATGGGGGGTCATTATGAGGTGCATCCACAGTGAATCCAAAGTGTTTCCTCGTTTTGGTGAATTCGGTAACAAGTGAATTCACAAAAATTGTTTCCATGCTCAGTTCGATTTCAATCTGAATTGGTCTGGTGTGGAATGCAATGTTGCTTCCATCCTGGTGCACCCAAAATCCCACATTTCCCATGATGCTGCGTTGCAATTTTGCCCCATTTGCTTCCAGTGCTCCTTCAAGAACGGACATTTGGATGTAGCTGACAGGGATGAAGGGAATGAAACAGGAGGCTGGGGGGGGGGAGATGGGAGCAATGGAGGGGGCCATCGGAAGCTGCAGGGAGCAACAAACCCCAACTCCCAGAATTCCATAGCCTTGAGCCAAGGACCCCATGACAAGCTCCAACTCCCAGAATTCCATAACACTGAGCCAGGACAGTTAAAGTGGAGTCATAGTGGATTATTTCCCCAATGAAGATGCAGCCTAAGAGAAGACAACTATTACAAAGGGAAGGAGAGTGGATTGGATTCAGGGAGGTGGTACTTTAGAGAGCATGGAGAATAATAAAAAAAGACAAAAATGTTTTTAAAATAATAATAATAAGTTATTAGTTTGCTGAGACTCACACTGGTAGCCTCACAACAAAGGACTAAGACGTTCTGGACCTGAAAGGAAATATCTTTTTGTGTTGCTAATAGAATTTAAATTTTATTTCCTGGACTCTGTGGCTCTTTGTCTCTCAGAGCCCATATGGCCAGAGGGAGGAGAGGCCTATCTGCATGAATATTCCTCCATACCCTCTTAACAGAGCAACAACAGCACCAACATGTTGACAAAATGCACGCCTTGACAAAATGTAATTGTCACATTTTTTGCTTGAGATGAGAAAATGTACCTTCCACATACTTCTTTAAGTTTACTTATGTTGGAATCCAAACCATTTTTCATGAATGCCTGAAGATCATAGAATCATAGAATCACAGAGTTGGAAGAGACCACCAGGGCCATCCAGTCCAACCCCCTGCCATGCAGGAAATCCAAATCAAAGCATCCCTGACAGATGGCCATCCAGCCTCTGCTTAAAGACCTCCAAGGAAGGAGACTCCACTACACTCTGAGGGAGTGTGTTCCACTGTCCAACAGCCCTTACTGTCAGGAAGTTCCTCCTAATGTTCAGGTGGAATCTCTTTTCCTGTAGCTTGCATCCATTGTTCCGGGTCCTGTTCTCTGGAGTAGCAGAAAACAAGCTTGCTCCCTCTTCAATATGACATCCTTTCAAATATTTAAACAGGGCTATCATATCACCTCTTAACCTTCTTTTCTCCAGGCTAAACATCCCCAGCTCCCTAAGTCGTTCCTCATAGGGCAAGGTTTCCAGACCTTTCACCATTTTAGTCGCCCTCCTCTGGACACGCTCCAGTTTCTCAATGTCCTTTTTGAATTGTGGTGCCCAGAACTGGACACAATATTCCAGGTGGGGCCTGACCAAAGCAGAGTACAATGGCACAATTACTTCTCTTGATCTAGACACTATACTTTTATTGATGCAGCCTAAAATTGCATTGGCCTTTTTAGCTGCTGCATTGCACTGTTGACTCATGTTCAACTTATCGTCTACTTGGACTCCTAGATCCCTTTCACATGTACTTTCATTCAGCCATGTGTCTCCCATTCTATATCTGTGTATTTCATTTTTCCGCCCTAAGTGCAATACCTTACATTTCTCCGTGTTGAAGTTCATTTTGTTAGCTTTGGCCCAGCTTTCTAGTCTATTCAGGTCATTTTGAATCTTGATCCTGTCCTCTGGGGTATTAGCTATTCCTCCTAATTTGGTGTCATCTGCAAATTTGATAAGTATGCTCCCAATTCTGTCATCCAGGTCATTGATAAAGAATAGCACTGGGCCCAGGACAGAGCCCTGTGGGACCCCACTGGTCACTTCTCTCCAGGCTGAAAAAGAGCCATTGTTGAGCACCCTTTGGGTTCGGCCGGTTAACCAGTTACAGATCCATTTAACAGTTACTTTGTCTAGCCCACATTTTACAAGCTTGTTTGCAAGATATAGGGGAATAAAGAAAATCTTGTGGTGTACACTTTATATGCAATTGTGTGCTCTGATATTGTTTAGCTGTGCCTGTTAGGATCTTCTTCCAGCTTACCTATGGGATACTGTGTGAGTATAACAGCTCTCAAGAGTTGCATAAGTAGTTGTGGTGCCAATGAGATGCCATCCATACTGTTGTTGCAGATGGCACTGGCACTACTGATGTGGCTACAGCTAGGTGAGTGACACAAAGGTTCTAGCATGGACAGTTTGCAATGACTTTATATTGTTTATCCTGGATGCATGCAACCCTGTGCCCAGTTTTATTAAAATTAAGATAGTTTTTTGGCTTTCAGTGACAAGAGGCATGGAGTACTCCCCCTGTCTCCATGCTGGGATGTTATTTGGGATTTCTGTTTGTTATTTTTTTTTAGTGAACAGACTTAGGCTGCATCCGCACTGTAGAAACAATGCAGTTTGACATCACTTTAACTGCCATGCCTCAGTGCTATGGAATTCGGGGAATTGTGATTTTGTGAGGAGAGTCAGCATGGCATAATGGTTTGAATGTTGGATTACAACTTTGGAGACCAGAGTTCTATTCCCAGTCGGCCATGAAACCCACTGGGTGATGCTGGGCAAGTCACATGCTCTTAGCCTCAGGGGAAGGCAGTGGCAAACCTCTGAACAAATCTTGCCAGTAAAACCCCACAATAGGTTTGTCTTAGGGTCACCGTAAGTCAGAAACATAGCAACAACTAGACATTGATTTAGCCTTCTCTGTCAGCAAGCTCTGGTGCCACAACAAATTACAGTTCCCAGAATTCCATGACATTGAACAATGGTAGTTAAGGTGGTGTCAAACTGGATTATTTCTGTAGTGTGGATGCAGTCTTAATATCTGTTTTATATTTTGAGGGTTCTATTTTTAAAGTTTGCTTTGCTTTGGTTTGTCTGGGCCATTTCATTCAGTGAGATAAAAACATATATATGTACAGTTGATGATACTTGCCTAACAGATTGTCAATACAGCTATTTTTCTGTGCTTTCCTTTTCCAGTTGTATTGGTGTTTGGGCATCCACATTTATATGCTTAAGTAGGAATGTGTGATAATTTGACAGGTGAGTTATTTATTTGACTTTAAAGAAGAAAACAATATTGGGCCCTGTCTTTTTGTGCTAATTTATACTTGTTTCCAAATCAATGGTCTATGCCTTTACTCACAAGTAAGCAGCACTTAATGTAAGGGAAATTTTTCCAGGTAAGTGTGAATAAAATAACAGACATGTAGTCTGATAATAAGTATCTTTACTAGGTAGTAAAACTCACTTAATTAAGTAGCATTAAACCTTGTTAAAGATTGCCTTAGGTTGGAATATACATCCATTTATCTTGGTATAAGACTCTCTGAATTTAGCTGCTGAATAGATTTCACATCTGAATAGACACCACAGTTATTATTATTATTGCCATATTTATATCCTACAATTTCCCCAATCTTGGACTCAAGGCAGCTTGTAAAAATTAAAATAGATACCACACAAAAAATCACAACATACAAAAGTTAAAAAATATAATTAAACTAGTCATATTTTAAAAAGCAGTTAAAAGAATGACCATAAAAAAGAAAAACAACAAATATAGACAGTATAGAACATTACAGAAAGATCTTTTCCCTTTAGCAAGCAGTCCTCAAGTACAGAAAGATAGCAGTGAGGGTGTCCCAAAGTCTAGGAGAAAATACTGAGAAGGCATTCTCCTGTCTTCTCACCAGAAATATCTGTGAGGTTGATGAGACAGAGAGAAGGGCCTTCCCAGACGATCTCAAGACATGGACAGACTCATGTGTTGCCTTTCACATACCTTGGACCTGAGCTGTATAGTGCTTTCTAGACCATAACCAACATTACATAGTTTTGAGTTACAAAACCCACATAGTTTCAGGCTCTTCATTTGTTTTAGTCACTCAAAAATAGTTTTATTTAATGAAATTCAGGTTACATTTGGTCCGACTGTAATGCTATCCTTTAGTGGAAAATGTAATGCTTGATTTCATCTTAATACAGTATATTACAGGTTCAGATTCAGGGAATGCCATTTGAGCCTTCCCAACTCAGTTTATATCATGGTTTTGAGATTCCTTCACTGTGATATCAAATGAGTTGCACAGATTTAGGCTGGCTCTGATGGAAGACTAAAAATATATGGTTAATAAGACCAGGCCTGCCCCTCAGAATGTGTGGTCTGGTCCCCAGCTCTGAGTGTTTCATCTGAACAGTCCATGAGATTAAGTACAGTATTAACCCTGTGTTCTGAGCCGGTGCAGAGCCAAAATAAATCCCATGCTGTCTTTAAAGCGATTGGAGAATTTGTGAGCCTCCAGATTTTGTTGGGCTGCAACTCCTAACAGTCCCAAGCAGCATAGCCAAGATTAATAGAAGCTGGATTTCAAAATGTCTGAGAACCCTATAGTCCCTGTTATAGACTAGGAGTGAGCAAACTGTGGCCATATGTGGCCACATGTCGCTCCCAAGGCTGTTTTTGCAACCAGAAAAAGCCCTGGACCCTCTGTGTGTGTGTCTCTCTCTCTGTGTGTGTGTGTCTGTGTGTGTGTCTCTCTGTGTGTGTTAATTGGCTTTTTTGCATGGAGAAAGCAACAGTGGAGTGGTGCTGGATAAGCACATTCCTCTTCTTGCCTCTGAGCTGCACATGCTTCCTAAACAACGAAATAGGACTTTTCTTGTTTGATGGATAAAAGAATATATGGGGAGGATATTATGTTTGCCTAGTTACTACAGGGATGGGGACATTGTATCCCTCCAGATGTGGTTGGAGTGCCACCCCATCAACAATAGCCTAAATAACCAGGACTGATAGGAGTTGTGGTCCAGCAACATCTGAAGAGCCATGTTTTACCATAATAAGCTTCCGTATGATTCTGAGAAAGATAACTTTCTACCCTTGACAACTATTGTTAGTGTGAAAAGCTCTTCTCTGAAGATGCCAGCCACAGATGCTGGCAAAATGTCAGGAATCTAGAACATGGCTGCATAGCCCAAAAAACCCACAAAAAAACCCAATGAAAAGCTCTTACATTGGTGTTGTATTATTACTTACTAGTCTTATTTTAATATAGCTCTTTTCACATTTAAATACCTGAAAAAGCTTCCATAGGAGTAATTAAATCAAAGATTTTCAGTGTTATCCCAGTTTTTTGGATATCAGTACTGGAACTAATTTTAAAAAAACCCTTTTAAACTGAGAGCTGATGTTTCTGAAAATTAACAAAAAAGTGTATTTTGTCATTATAATCCACTCTCTACATCAGCTTGTTTTAAATTAATTTTAACAGTATTTTGAAATACGGTTAATGCTATAAAAATGAATGCTCAGACCTCTTTTTAATATTTGCTTGTAAACATTGTCTTCAATTTGTGCTAATGATATGTATTAAAATTATATATGGGGGAATGTTTTATAAATGTTATATCCTGTGTAGTCCATGCTGAAAAAGTCTGAAGTTTCCCACAAAACAGGAAAGAAACCCTTTTCAAAATGACAAACTCTAGATTTTTAAATTGTTGTTGTTATTTACTTTTCACCTTGCACTCTCCTTAGTGTGGATGAGGGAAGGAGATAAGAAAGGTGTTCTTATGCAACACAGGTGCTTTTAAAAAACAGATCTTATGTCCTTGTATTCTGTTAAGCAAGCATTCCCCACCACATTGAACAGAGTTAAATGAACTTCATTACATTGATTTTGATTGTCTGAATTGTTATTTTCTTTGTATGTGCTCTTTACAGACCAGTGGCATGTTGGAGATAAGTGCCTTGCTCCTTTTTCTGAAAATGGAAAGCTTTATGATGGTACAATATCATCCTTTGAGACAGACAAGAATGGGAATTTTTTTGCGATTGTTTCTTTTGACACATCTCAAGAAAGGAAAGTACTTGTAGCAAAACTTTGTAGGATCAAAACTAGCAAAGATACAAAAAAGAACTTAATATTTGATGATGAAGATTTAGAGAAACCCTATTTTCCTGACAGAAGACTTCCATCCTCTGCAGTTGCCTTTGAATTGTTCAAGGATGGGCCTCAGATCCCTTCTACAATTAATAGATACCTACGTGATTATCAAAGGGAAGGGGCCCAGTTCTTACATGGTCACTATGTTTGTAAACGTGGATGTATTCTTGGAGATGACATGGGACTTGGAAAGACAATACAGGTAGTTTTCCCTTCCTTTTTTAAAAATACTGTAAAGCTAAAAATGTCTTGATTTTTAGATCAAAGGAAAAAATTACTTGAATTTTATACTGAAGAAAAGTGATTTTTTAAAAACAATTTACAGTGAAATACGTTGAGGTGGGAAGAGGCATGCCTAATCACAGATTCATGGGCACTTTTGAAGCCTTGTCAGGTTGTTCTGATCAAGATAGAACCTGTGTTTCCTAGTCCTAACCTAGTCTTATCCCTGTTCTGCATGTTTCTACATTTCTGTTTTATGCTGCTCACCGCCATTGGTTCCATGGGACGGATTAGTTATTCTTGCTTCAGTTTGTTTTAGGGATGAAAAGCTGAAAGACTCCAGTAAACAAAGGGGCTTTCAGATCTTCTCTCCCTCTATTGGCCCAGCCTGGAATGTCTTGTTTGGTAGCCAAAGTGCAGTTGCTGCCCATAGAAATGCCACCAGCTGTAGATTTCAATCCACTTTCTACCAGTGTGGAAAGTCAGTACTGTATGTCTTGTCCTGCCTTCAGAAGGGCGCCTTCACCCTATCCTTATGCCCTCTAGTCAGTGGGTCATGCCTAGTGATTTAGGTACCCTTTGAGTGTTACAACTTCATGTTTATTAATGTTCCAATGCTGTAGTTCAATCTTTTATTCCTTCTCTTTTATAACTAATATGGGAAGACCAATGGGGTTGTTCAGACATAATGATTACACATGGTTTGGAGCTCTAACATGCTTGTCTCTTACCCTTGCATGTGACGATTCTTGGCTTTTTTCTTCTTATGCAAAGCAGATTTCTGTGTGGCCCAAACCAGGAACCAAGGTTTATACCTGCCTTGGAAAACAATGGCCATGTAGAAAATGGATCCTTGACATGTTTTGTTTCCACTCTTTCTTATTTCTTTCCTAAGTTAAGGTGAATAATCTTTGTGTTTTGACAGTGCAAACAAATGGGAAATTATCGTTTCCCTCAAACAGATAGATAAAGAATTGCTATGTGGAAATGAGATGAAAAGCTTGTGTGAATCCAAATATCATTGTCTTTACATTTATGTAACACTAAATAATAGTTTTAAGGGTTCTTTTTATCTGTATTTGTCACTGAGTTGTTACGGAAAATATTTAATTAATGCTTTACTGATCTCATAAAAGGTGCTGGAGTTCATTTAACATTCAAATTTTGTGTAGTAGCAAATGGAAGGAATGTGTGGAGGAATGGTTTCACCTGATTGAGAGCAGTCCTTAATATGGGGTTTCTTTAAGGGACTTGTGGGGACTTTTGTTCACAGGAAGTGAGTCAGAGTCTTGCCTCTGCAAGGATCTAATAGCCAGGAGCGCTCTTTACTTGGTTTTGTACAGTGCCATGTAGATTTACGGTGCTTTATAAATAAAGTTAATAACAATAATAATAATAATAGATAACTATAGGCCCAGTTGATTGAGCTTGCTAACAGAGCTTGGGGACAAAGGCCAAGCCAACAGGGGTCTATTATGCTGGTATTTAACAGGGGAAGCCCATAGTTGAGGGGGAAGCCCACAGTCTTGTTTCCTCCTTAAGACTTCTCAGTATGGACACTGAAGGATCTGCTCAAGTCACCTGCAGCACTTGTGGGATGTTTATCTTCTTGGCTAGGGATGTGGGGAATTTCATCTGCACCAAGTGCAAATTGGTAGCCCACTTGGAAGAGAAAGTCCAGCAGCTGGAGGCCCAGATATCTACCCTTTAGTATCTGAGGGAGCAAGAGGCTTTCCTGGACAGAACAGACTGGATGGTCTTGGATGGGAAACACACAGAGGAAGTTGCTGGGGAGGAGGAGGTCACTTAACATGCAACTGAGGTAGATGGAGGAATGTCACACACAGAAGTAGGGAAACCAGGGATTGTTCTGGGGGCTTGCAGCTACAGAATCGATTTCAAGGTCTCTCCCTTATCAGGGATGATGAGGCAGAGCAGCAGGACAGCCTGAGAGTATCACCACAGGGAATAGTCGCTGCTAAGCCTCGGAGGAGGTGTGTGGTGGTGGTGGAGTGGTGGTGGAGGACTCCTTGCTGAGGGGTTCAGAAGTAGTGGTTTGTGAACCTGACAAGATGTCTCGGTAGGTGTGTAGTCTGCCTGGGCCCAAGATCAGTGATCTGACAGACAGGCTGACAAGACTTGTCAAGCCTACTGACCATTACCCCTTCCTTTTGGTCCATGTGGGAACCAATGATACTGCAAGGCACAGCCTTCAGAATAACAGAAGGGATTATGAGGCTCTGGGTGGGAAGCTGAAAGAGCTGGATGCATAGGTTGTCATCTCATCTCTTCTGCTAGTTGAAGGGCACGGTCCAGGAAAGGAAAGGAAAATAGTCTTACTGTGTTAGAAAACCACAGATTTCTAGTGGGGCGGAGGGGACTTGATTACACTCCTCCTTAACATCTTACAAGTTTATCTTTGGTTTTGGTTTTCTAATAATCATTTTGATGATTAAGATAAGTGCAGGGTATAAAAATTAAACTGAACAAACAACAACAATGCAGTCACATATTTTTCCTATTTTCTCTTCTCAGTGGTGAAGTCTAGAAACTTAAATCATCAGATATTTCAGCTTTTAGAATATGCCAACAAGTAGATAAGCAATTGGTAATATTAAGAAAGTTGGGTTGATTTTTGCCATCCAGTTTATGGTATTTCCTAAACTTACAGCAGATAACTGCTGAGATTGAAGCAGAGTTTTGAAAAGTTACTTTTTTGGATGACGACTCCCAGAATCCAAAAAAGGAACATTAGAAACTCCAAGGTCTTTTATTTTGTTTAATGTAATAACAAATGAAGAAATACAAGGAAATACTACCCAGTCTCTGTGTCCTTTTAGAAACAAAACTGATTTCCATTTGCTTTTTTTGTCTTGGCTGTTGGGAAATTTTATTACACTATTTCCCAGACATTAGTGTATAACACACATTGCCAAATGACAGTATGTGAGGAAAGATACCTTGTAAAAATGCTCTCTTGTCAGCAGGAAGAAGGACGCCTGTAACATTGTTTTCTTAGAATGGCCATTCATTCCAAAGTTGAAATATCACTCTGCTCTGTGAGAAATCCAAGGTTTAAACTGTAATTTGAGCAGTAATTCAGACTGATTTTACTCTGCAGTTTCATTTTGTAACTTTTATTTCCCTTCCTAGTTTTTCTTGTGTTGTTTGCCTTTTTTGTGATACTGTCCTGGGCTGGGGCTCATGGTGAGAAGATCAGAATTCCATTACTACCATGTTATTTACAGAACAGTTTGAATTTCATTGGAAGAGGGTGTGTATCTACACTGTTTACTGTGGCAATTCTTTTTTTTTTTAATGTTTAATTGGTCATCTAGTTGAATATTAAATATCTGGTTGAAGATACAGCTATTTTATGAACTGGATTAATTTAATATTGGCTTTTAATCCTATAGCAAATGGAGAGCACCATCACTTGTACTTAAATAATCACAGTAAAATCCAGTCTGGAAAACTGCCTGGTATGGGTAGGTTTCAGTATCTAGTAGCATCACTACAGTTGGCGTCACTAGGGATGGTGTCATCCCAGTGCTGTAAACTCATGCTGTCACCCCCAAGCAGTCCCTCCAAGGGAGAAAACATGGAGAGATCAGGAGGAGAGGGGGAAATGGAAACAGAAGCAGCAGCAGGCAGGGAGGAACATGCACTCTCCACTACCTTTCTTGACCACTTCACCTCAGTCCCCGTCTCACCGAAGCTGCCCCCCTCTGCAGCCACTGGTGGGGTAGGCAGCCTCTTCCCGCATCCCATCCTTGGCTCCTCTGGCTGTGGCAGCTGCTTCCCATTTGGGCTTCTCCATCACCTTGGGCTCTCTCAGTGGAGAAGAATGGTTAGGTGGCGGCGGCAGTGGTGAGCTTGCAACCAGCTCACCATGTTGCTTCCCATTTGGGCTTTTCCATGGCCTTGGCTCTCTCAGCCAAAATTAATCAAGGCAGCGGAGAAGAACAGACAGGTGACAGTGCCTGTAGTAAGCTTGCAACTAGCTTGCTGCACACTGCCTCCCAACTGGGCTTCTCCATGGCTTTGGGCTCTTTTGGCCAAGGATGGGATGAGGGAAGGGGTCGCCCATACTGATTTTGAAGCTTATACTTCCTCTATTCTTCAAGCACAAGTCATCTACAAGGCAACCAAGACACTTTCAGGATAAAATCTGAAATGAAACATCTAGATAAATAATCATTGCCATCACCTCCCTTCTGTTCTCCACTGCTTTGGACTTTTTTTTATCCTGAAAGTATCTTGGTTGCCTTTGTAGATGACTTGTGCTTGAAGAGTAGCGGAAGTATAAGCTTCAAAATCAGTGATGGGCAACTCCACTCTCCTGACAGTACACAGGAACTGGAACCCTAAACTCCTGCTTGTCAGAGATAGTCCTCATTGACCCCATTCCCACTGGGCATATAAAACAACATATATCACTGTGAGTCTGTATCGGATCAAGTTTCTGAGTCGTATTCGAATCAGGTCCAAAGGGAGCAAATGGACTCGGGTTTTCTTGACCCATGTTCTTGTTCCCATTGATATTTCTCCATTGTATTTTGATGCGGTTTTTTTTTTTTTTTTTTGGTTCCCTGTTCCCATTGTCTTTCTGGAACTGTTTTTTTAAAGCTGTCAATCAAGCGCTTAAACGATTAGACGTCACAGTGACTTCTAATCCCCCCTTCTTCTTCTTCTTCTTATCCCCCCTTCTTCTTCAAACGACCGCAATATGCAGCTGCCAGCCACTCCTTTTCTGTTTCAAAAAAGGAAACTAGGCTGGATGCAGGAGCCACGTTCAGGGTTTGGTTTTTTCCCCCTCTTTCTCTTTTTCCTTTTCACTCACAAAAAGTTTTCGCCAGCCTCCCTTTCTCCACATCCCTTCTCCTCTTTACTTTCTTTCCCCCTCCCTCTCCAAAAAAAACCAGTTTTTTTGGGCAGGAATACCAGTAAAGGAAATGGGATATTGCAACAGAGGTGTTTGTATTCCCCATTGCCTTTACCAGCACTTAGATGGAACTTACCTGCATTTCTGGTTCTGACCACCAAAGCTCCCATTTCTGCTACTTGCTTAAGAAGGCTTTGTTTTCTAAGTACGCATTGCCTCTCATTGAAGGAGTAGGAGATAGTCTGTGGCCATGAGTGTTGGAGTGTTTTATACATCAAGGCATGTTCAGCCACACTGTATCATCCCTTGCTTAGCTGTGTGGTATGCTATGTCCTTATATTGCCAGTTGCAACAGTAGATGTGCAGTTTCTGGTGAAAGCTTGTATCTAGAGTCCTGGGGCAAAGTAACTGTGCAGATACTGAAAATATGAGCATTAGCAGTAGGTATCGTAGTATGAATTCAGAGTTCCCAGACCAAATCTTGTGCTGACTTTCTCTGGCTACCACTTCCCCCTTTTTTAAATCATTCATGCTATTTTTTTTCCTCCCTAGGTTATTTCATTCCTGGCTGCAGTGCTGAACAAAAAGGGGACACGTGCCGATATTGAAAATAATATGCCAGAATTTTTGTTAAGAACAATGAAAAATGAAATGTCATCTGTTCTGAAGAAAGTAAGATTTGAATTTAAGCATGTTAAATCACAACCATTTGAAAATGCTGTATGATGTGTGGTCCAAGTGCAGGGAAGGAGGGGAATTTATTCTGCTGTTTCAGGATGAGTCCCCCCTCCCCCCAGCTTGGACCACCTTGATAATTAAATAGTTTGAGCCACAAAAGTTTTTGGGTACCTTCTGTGGTCAGTGAGTTTCTGTTAGAGCTCTTGTGCACCGGCTGACCTTTTCTGTAACTTATGTGGAGGAATGGTTTAGGGGACAATAAAACATTTTGCTTGTCTTCTGTGCACATATTAAAGGCTAAGCATTCTGGACAAGCTTCAGATAATTTAATGAGGTTGCTGGTTGCTATGAAGCTGCTAAAATACAGGATTCAAAGACACAACCGTGTTATTCTGGATCAGTATGCAAAGGGATCTTGGAGCACCTTTGACTAATGAGATGATGTCTTATTTTGAAAGGGCACAATGATCGATTAATTGTTTTATTTAAATTTAATTTATATGCTGACTTTCTCTCAGTGTGAGAGCCAAGGCAGTTCACAATATGAGTTAAAATAAAATATACCTTAGGGTCACCATAAGTTGGAAATGATTTGAAGGCACACAACAATGAGGATCTTAAAACTCAGGCTGTTTCATATTGGGTAAGATAGTATTTTGAAGAGTCTGAAACCAATCAATATAGGACTTCATATACCCAAGCTGTATAAAGATGTCAAAAATTAACAATTTTACATTTTTTACATTAATTGGTGTATATGAATTACATCTTAATTTTTTTCTTTACATTAATCAATGTTTTACATTCAACATTTTTCCAGTGGTGAGAGTCTTGGAAGCAGCTGAAAATGAGTGGGGACTGCTTGTGACTCACTTGTCACATGTTACCCATTCCTGATTAAAACCCTGAACCAAATCTGTGTAATTTTGGTCAACATTGTTACACCTGTGTAATCTGTTACATCTGTGTAAAACTGTTTTTTTATTGCTTCAGTTCAGCTTTCAACTTTACACTTTAGCCCTTTTTCAAAAAATAAATTTACACCCCAAAATGTGAAGTTTGTGCAGAAACTAATTATTTTGTATGCGTAGAAAACTTTTGTGCATGCCATCCAAGCCTGAAAGTGGGATGCTTTATTGTCTCATTGTATCTCATTGTTGATGCCTTTGAAATCCTTCACCTGGCAACTGTGGGTGGCAACTAGTCTTAAAAATAATTTGTGTCTGAAAGCACTTTCTTGAAATGTGAGCTTTGTATAGGATAAGTTATATCTGCCTTCCAACTTGGCATGCTCCTCTTGACTACCTCTTCCATTACCCCCAGTTAGCATTGTCTTTGGTAGGAAATGGTAATCCTATATATCCAGAGGACACCATTTTGGAGAAGATCATTTTATGTGAATGCAGAAAGATGCCTTATGTTCATAGCATTTTTGAATAGTTAATTACTTCATCATAAATTTCCCATATCCAAGATTCTTGGTCTAGTCTGCCGGGTATAACACAGTCTTGCCCAAAATATTCTGTTGTCAGTGTCAGTGTGTAGTTTGAGGAAGAGGGATTCCTCACTCTGAAATGGCAGTGTTAGGTTACCCTTCCCCCCCAATCCCACTCAAATTAGGAGCTGCCAATCTCTGTTCTGAGGCCACTTTTGTCAGCATCTCTTCTGTTTTTGCTGAGTATTGCAATAATGGATTGGCACTATTATCTGTTCCAACTGATGGCATTGTTACAGCAGTTTCTGTTATAATCCATTGCTCTGGTCAAAATATTATTTTAGTAGCATTTCAGAAACAGCTTAAAGTTATATTTAAGGCACAATCCTATTGGAGATAAAACCCATTTAACACAGAGGAACACTATTCTGAGTAGCTGTAGATAACACTGCACAATTAGAAAGCTTTGACAAGCAAGTATAAAGGCAGTCCTGAAATTGATCTGTACTCCTCTATTAAATGCTTTATGTTTCCCTGGAAATTCTTGCCATGTAATACAGAAATTTGGGGTCTGAATGAAAATTAAATGTGACCTGAAACACAGTGCAGTTGCTAATAAAAATAATCATAGGAAACTTGGCAGAGTTATTTTTCTCTCTACAAAGAGCAATTTCATTCTTGCTTCTTTGGAATGAGGTCTATAAAATCTTACACAATAATTAATTTAAAGTGATTAATTATGTAAGTAGTTAGCCAAAATTGCCCCAGGAACAAATCCTTTGAGCATTCAGTGTCTGGAAATTGGGATTATATGCAAGACATTTCATTATTTTGAAGGTTTAGCACAACACAGGAGAATATAAGCACTGGTGTTTGCTTCTTGTTTTTGTTTAGTGCATCTCATTATCTGCTTCATCTAAGCACATTTTCACTTGAAACGTCCCATATGCAGAATCATCAGTGTGGGTAGTAGTCTCACAAGTATTTAGGTTTGGCCAAAGAGTACTTTTCCTATTTTCTTATAAACCTGAACCAGTTAATTGTTAGTTGGACTTTACTTTTCTGGAACAAGCAAGGTTGCACTATGCTTATAATGCAAGTAGGTACTGACTTTTTAGTTAATTGTACTAAATGGATTGTGTGCTTTATAAATAATTTTGCTACAGAATGTTCTGTGCAGAAATTCTGCATTTGAAACAAGCTCACAAGTCTAGAATAGCATGATCAAAGTACAAGTGTTTCAGGATGTAGTTGCAGAAACATTAAGAGAAATGTGTTCTCTTACTGATGCACTTTGGAAAGCAGGAATTCAGAATCGGTGAGAATTCTTATTTTAGCTGTCAGTTTTTCATAGCAGGAAAAATATTTCAACTAGTCATTCTCAAGATGATACCATCTTGAAGAATGTGATATAAAAAATGTAAAAATTTCAAAACGGACCTCTTTTCTCCCAGGAGGAGTATAGTCTCTGCAACAGATTCAAGATGGCTGACAGTGTCTGTTAAAAAGGAAGCAAACAAGCAAGCAAGCAAACAAACAAACAAACCCAAGTATTTCTTTTGTGGCCAATATGATTACTTCTTTGTTTGAGTGAATGTGGTTCAGTAGTGCAACATGTAACTATTTTACATGCTGAATTTTATTTTGCTGTTGTGTGTATTGCCAAGCTATTCTTTGAATTGCACAGGGACAGGTGGTAATACCACCAGCGGGGTCCTGTGCTTTTAAAGGATGTTTGTCCCTTTCTGCATTTCTAAAAGGAAACTGGGATTAGATTTAAATTGATTATTGTTGCCATGGATTGTTTCAAGTACTACTGAAGAAGATCTACTATACAGCAAGGGATAATTTCTACAATTTGCACAAGTTGCTGACCCAATTATATGTGAGGTAATAAAAACCATATGTGAATTGTGTATACGCTGCATTCAATCACGCATTGTATAACAACATAATTTGCACAAATTACTCTACTAAGCAGAAATGCTGCATAGTGATCATACAAAGAGAGATAAGAAAGCCTAATGTTACCTTTGAAACCCCCTGTGCTAACCAGATGGAAACTGGTCACCAGATTGAGCATGGGATAATATTGCTCATGTTTTGTTGCAGAATGTTTTTTTATGTTTACTGGAGTCCTACAACTTGTTGTTTTTCTGTTGAGAGCAGTTTCTGGTGACACTGCATAGAAGGGAGTGGAAATTAAAATTAAGGGGACATAACTGAGAAGATGTACAGATAATTTAAATGTGTACTAATGGGAAAATGTAAACTAAAATTATTTTCACTAAACATTAATGGTTTGTGTAATAAGAGTAAAACTGAAGAAGAAAACAAAACCAGTCACCATTCCAAAATATGATCTAAACAATATCTACACCGAATTCATCAACAGTATAAGGAACAGATTTGCACTACTAAGCACAATTGATCAAGAACCAAAAGAGCTTTGGTCTGAAGCCAAGAACATAATAAAAGAAGAATGCAGATAGACACTTTCAGTGAGCAAAAAAGGAGAAGAAACCATGAATGACAGATAAAACGTTACAAGCAATAAAGGAAAGAAGAGAAGCAAAACAGAAAGGAGATAGGAAGAAGGTAAGACCTATGAATGCAACAGTACAACGGCTAATGCATAAAGATAAAGAAAATGACTATAATGAGGAGCACAGAAAAATAGAAGATAACAAAAAGGGGAGAACGAGAGATCTATTCCACAAGATCAGGGAAATCAAAGGAAAGTTTAAACCAAGGACTGAGACGCTCTATGACAATAAAAATAACACAATTCAAGACCAGGAAGGAATAAAAAGACAATGCATGCAATACACAGAAGAGCTATATAAAAGAGATGACAGAATTAAGACACATGGAATGAAGAGCCATCTGAAGATGAATCTCGAATTCTAAAAAAACCAAGATAGAAGCTGCAATAAGAGAAATGGTGAAAAATAAGTCATCAGGAACAGATGATATTCCAATTGAGGTGCTGCAATCCACATTGACAGAGTCAACTATAGTGCTAACTAACATATGTCAACAGGTATGGAAAACAAAACAACAGACTGGAAACGATCAATATACATCCCCATCCACAAAAAAGGAGACAAATGATTGCCACAATTATAGAACCATAGCAGTAATATCCCATGCAAACAAGATTATGCTCAAATTCTGCAATGTAGACTCCAACCATACATGGAGAGACAAATCCCAGATGTCCAAGCGGGGTTCAGGAAAGGAAGAGACACCAGGGACCACATCGCAAACATAAGTTGGCGAATGGAGCGCACTAGGGAATTCCAAAAGAAAATCAGCATGCGATTTATAGACTATAGCAAAGCCTTTGACTGCACAGATCATGAAAGGCTATGGGATGCTCTTAAAGATATGGGAGTGGCAACACATCTGATAGTCTTGATGAGTAATCTGTACTCAAGACAAGAGACTACTGTCAGAACAGAACATGGAGAAACAGGATGGTTCCCATTTGGCAAAGGAGTCAGACATGGCTCTATCTTATCACCCTACTTATTCAACTTATATGCAGAACATATTGTAAGAAAAGCAAGCTTGGACACAGAAGAAGGTGGAGTGAAAATAAGAGGAAGGAATATCAACAATCTGAGATAACCATAATACTAGCAGAAAACCTCAAAGACCTGGAACAGCTACTAAAAAAAGGATCAAGGAAGAAAATGCATAGTCACGCCTATTGTTGAACATAAAGAAAACAAAAATAATGACCACAGAGAACCTACACAAATTTGAATTAGACAACAACAACAAAAAATAGAAATAGTAAAAGAATTCTCATACCTGGGATCAAACATTGATAGAAATGGAGATTATAGCCAGGAAATCAGAAGAAGATTAAGAATGGGAAGGACAGCTATGAAAGAACTAGGGAAGATCCTAAAATGAAAGGATACACAACTGAGCACAAAAGTTAGAATTGTACAAGCCATTGTATTCCCTATTGCCATGTATGGATCTGCGAACTGGACACTTAAGAAGGAGGATAGGAGGAAAATCAACTCATTTGAAATGTGGAGAAGACTTCTAAGGATTCCATGGACAGCTAAAAAGACCAACAAATGGGTCCTAGAGCAGATCAAAACAGAAATATCCCTAGAAGCCAAGATGACAAAACTCAGGTTGCCATATTTTGGACACATCATGAGAAGGCAGGAATCATTGGAAAAAACAGTAATGCTGGGAAAGGTAGAGGGGAGTAGAAAGAGAGGAAGGCTGGGTGCAAGATGGATGGACTCTATTAAAGAGATCAGGAGTATGTGTCTGCAGGAGTTGAGCAGAGCAGTGGAGGACAGAGGGTCTTGGAGATGTCTCATCAGCCATGGGTCGAAATCCATTTAAAGGCAGAACAACAAAATGGGATGAAGAGGAAGTGTTACCACATATGGATTTTAATAAATTTTGGAGTCTGTGTGTGGAGTTCCTTCTTGACTCCAGACTGACCTGCCAGACTAGCAGCCATAATCCTGAAAGCAGTGGGTCAGGTAGGCAGATGAGTCAACCTCACAAGATCCCTGAAAAGCAACACTTTGGAAATTCCCCACAGAAAGTTTTGGGAGTTGCTAAAGGGAAAACCATCACCTCCAAGAGTAAAGGTCTCATACTTGATGAGCCAGTGATTAACTTAACTCATCTACCTTCTCCCGCCATTGTTGTCAGACCACTTTGCCTCAACAAGACAATGCAAAGCCTTTGTTTACAATGGCCAAGCAACCAAACACCTTTTGTTCTCACCATCATGAACCTTTTCCAGAAGCAAGGGCCTGTTACAGACAGCCAAAATAAAGCTGCTTCGGGTCTCTTTGGAGGTATGCTATTTAAATGATGCATGGGTCCTAAGAGTCCGGAGGTTGCGCCAAAGCCACACTCCATTCCTAGGCACTGGAATGCAGCTTTGGTGCAGCTTCCAGATTCTTAGGATGCATGCATCATTTAAACAGCATACCTCCAAAGAGACCCGAAGCAGCTTTATTTTGGCCGTCTGTAACAGGCCAAGATTTTGCCTTTAAGTATAATCAGATTTTCCTGTTCACTGGGCCAGTCTGGATTTCAGGGCGAAGCTATGTCCCTTTGAACCCTGACCTGGCTCCTGACTCCTGGTTCCTGCCCAGTCATTCTATGGCTGAGCCTCATGCCATCCCCATCATATTCGCCCTGATCATATCCATGGAAGGGCGGGATATAAATAAAATTTATTATTATTATTATTATATTCCATTTGGACTCCTGAAGAAGCCTACTGGAGTAAGTATAGCCCTAGTACTGCCTTGAACTATTCCCTATTTCCACTCTTGATTTCCTGAGCCTTGTATGAGTGAGAGTGTGTTAGTGAATTGTGTGTGTTTTTCCTCTTATAAATAAATTGGATATTAATTTTAGAAGTCTGTCTCAGCTCTATTTATTGGAATTCCCTGGTCTCTTGGTAGACACAACGGGAGAAGGTTCTGCAGGGCCATCGTAGCAGACCCCCCTTGCAATATTGAGCTAATAACAATAATAATATAAATTCTCCTAATCAGACCCTTGGCTACAGAAGGGGATCACAAATCTAATCAAATCATATACAATTGATATGATCTTTCTTCTAGAGAGACACAAAATGCTGGACTAAGTAGACCTTGGATCTGATCTAGCACAACTCTTTTGAGATTCTTATTCTTCCTAACCTATAGTTAGAAATTTGTCTTCTAGATTTATTTGGCAGATCATTTAATGCTGGCCACCTGATGGCCTGATTAACTTCTTGTCTTTGTAATCTGTTTTGGACTGCAAAAATCGGGAGTTCTGTCAACTGGCAGGTCTCAAAAGTCTCTTTGCCAACTATAAAATGGCAACATTTGCATGTTTTTGAATTACTTATTATACCTTACTGAAGAATATTTTTCTGGGTTTCTCTTTTGCTTTTCTCTGCTTGGACCATTGAAAAGTGTAGGTTTTCATACCTCACCAAACAGAATGTGTGGGAATTTTGTATACTGATGTATTTTATGTTAGTCAGCAGCAGTATCATATGTTTTTCTTTTCAGACTTTCTTGATTGTGTCACCGCTTTCTGTGCTTTATAATTGGAAAGATGAATTGGATACCTGGGGCTATTTCAAGGTTATAGTTTTGCATGGTAATAGAAAAGACTATGAACTGAATCGAATCAAGCAAGGAAAATGTGAGATTGCACTAACAACATATGAAACACTTCGCCTTTTTTTAGATGAGCTTAACAGGTAATGGAATTATCTAATTATGGTGATTACAGAGGGTATTTTTTCTAACTTCCTAAGATAGTGAACCAACTGGATAGTGAATTTTTGAAAACTTTTGGTAAGAAAAGAACATGAACATAAGAGATATAATACTACATCCACAATGCCAATTGAAATCTGTGGAATTTATGTTCTTATTAAGTGACCATAAGATGAAAATGGATTCTCTCCAATACTGTACAAACATGCCTTTGTTTAAAGCTTGGAAAAGTTGCTTTTTTGTACTGTACTGTACTGTACTGTACTGTAACTCCCATGTTCTCCCCCTGCCCCCATAAAATTGGCCCCTGTCTGGCTGGCAAACTCAGAGTTGTCATTCAGAAAGAAGACCTTTTCCAAGCTTATCTTCTAATCTGATTATTCCTTCTTCTCTTCTCTCCTCCATTCCCTGTGCACATCTCTGATCTGCTCCAGTGGATGTTTCAGTGTTCTAGAGCAGATTTTGGGGTGTTCAGGAAAAAGAATCCATTCTGCCAATCATATCCATTCCACTGGCTGACAGCGTTGATTGGATTTGACCATGTCTTCAAAAATTATAGTTATACCAATATATATAGAACAATAGAGACCACATGTGCCAAGTGTATTGTAAAATTGAGTATCACAAAGAATAACTAATGTTTCAGTCTTTAGTTATACAGTACATATGCTTATTTGGACTAGAAAAGTCCCCCTGGTTAATTCTTTTCTTCCTTTGATTATTTTTGAATGAATGTTGTCTGATATAGGGCACTTCTTTCAGAGATCTTTCAGCAGTGTAAACAGGACTGCGCTCTTCAAAATGTAAAACGTTAAAGTTTTGATTATTATATTTGATTCTTCAGAGTATTTTTTTTTAAATGAATGTGCTAGATTACCATGAACAGAATAAATCATTCAACACCTCTGACTTTAATTCAGTAGTTGATCTCTGAAGTCCTTGTACCCCTCACCATTGGCTATCCTAAATTCAACAACAGTAAACCTATTGAAGCAATGAAACATAAGTGTTCACTTACCATGTTTCTGTTGATTTAATAGGTCTCCTGCAATTCGATTTAGGCCACTGTTTTATAAAATTTATGATAACTGTCAATATTCCTTATTTCACAGCTTAGAGTGGTCAGCTGTCATTGTAGATGAAGTGCACAGAATCAAAAATCCAAAAGCTCAAATAACCCAGACAGTGAAGGCTCTAACATGTAAGGTTCGGCTTGGACTTACTGGGACAATTCTACAGAACAACATGAAGGAACTTTGGTGTGTCATGGACTGGTAAGTGAAAAGAGTTAGTATTGGAACAGGAGACCAAATATTTGTAGCATTTAAAGCCACCCTAATGTTTTGGAAGCACATGATACTTGTGTGTTGCATTCTACTGATCCATAAGGCAGGGGACCATGGAAAACATGTTACAATTTCCTAGTTCATAGAAATGAACAAAGCTATGACTCCTGTCACATATTATGCAGTAGCAAATATACATTCATCAGTGTGCGATGTGTAATATCTGAGGTCATAGATTTGGATGAATGTGATATAGCTCTTAACAGCATAGTGAACAAAACTACTGGAAATTCTAATGCATGTTTCCTTTTTTGTTCTGTAGAGGTAGATGCAATGCACAGTACATTATTGATCCAGATTTTACTGAAATTGTGTTTAGAGATAACTGGTAGAATTACAGTATTTCTGATTTTCATGGGAGTAGTAGTTACAGTAACTGTATGTTTTCTAGTTATTGTAGTAGGTACTGTCCTACTGTGGTAAACATGCAAGACGGATACCATAATTTCAGTTCAGTACAGCTAATAGAGGGTTGTTCCTCGGAGCCATTTTTAATGTGACAGCTGCATAGTGAAACCATCATTAATGGTATGTTAGTTTTATCAGTGCTTTAGTATTACATTTTGATTGAATGTAACATAAAAAAAACACATTGATGTAATTCCCTGTAGTATATTCATGAATTTTAACAAACCTGTGTGCAAAGAACTCCAGAAATGAATATATAAGAGGTATATGCATGGAGGTTTAAAGTGCAATCCTATATAGATCAGAAGTTAACCTCTGCATTCATTGTAACTTACTTGTCACTGTGGCATTAATTAATTACCATATGGACCACAGCAATAGACAAATAAGCTGCATTTTAAAAATCTGACTTCAGTTCCTATATTAATGCATGCTTCATCATAGCAGATCCAAGAATCGAGGTATGTATTTAGCAATCTTTAAAAATATATTTAGTTTTTTATTTGAAGCAGATCATAAAAAACAAATAATAACACTTCTGTACTGCTTTTTACTTTAAAAATCCCAAAGCAGTTTACATTAAAAACAAGACATAGTAAAATGAATTGATAAAAATAATAATTAAAAGGAATAATTAATCGAAACCAGTGGTAATTGACAGTGTTAACAGCCAGGGAAAAATGAATTATATGACATTGACCCAGGCATGTGAAAGGCTGTTTAATAAAATAAGATTGAGTTGAAATTCCAGATGGGGCCTTATCCTGACAGATTATCATCATGGGATAGCATCGCTCACCCTGGTACTTTGTAAATCACTTCATGCATGAATGGTATTATATAAAGAAACACATACGATAGATAGGGTTTTTAAAAATTAGGAAAATAAGCAGGAAAATGCCAGAACAAAGAAATCTTTAGTTGATGGTTAGTTTAGTTAATTTCACCTAAATTCAGTAGAAATATCATTCAGCATGGTGTGCATCGCAACAGGGAAGGCCCTCCTTTGAACCCTGGGAAAATGATTTTCAGTAGGTTGCACTACCCTGCCCTGCCCCTTAGAAAGTACAGGGTGTCTTAAGGGGTCTGTTCAGGGCCTCATAAACAAATAGTAACACCTTGAATATCTCCACTATGTGTTCTCATTCTCTCTCTCTCTCTCTCTCTCTCTCTCTCTCTCTCTCAGGGCAGTACCTGGGCTTTTGGGTAATGAAACACGATTTAAGAAAGAATTTTCTGATCCAGTAGAGCACGGCCAGAGGCACACTGCAACTAAAAGAGAGCTAGCCACTGGTCGAAAGGCAATGCAACGGCTAGCTAAAAAAATGTCTGGCTACTTCTTAAGGCGTACAAAGGCTCTTATCAATGACCAGTTACCCAAGAAGGAAGATAGAGTAAGACCCATCAATTACAATTTATTTATTAAATTTGTTAATTGACTTTAAATATGGATTTTGTGCAATTTGTCTAACCGACATTTTAAACACGGGATGATCCTTTTACACATATGGACAAATATGGGGACGCTGGCAGGGACGGTCAGTATGGGAATGCTGTCATATTCACACTTCAGAAAATACATAGGGTTGGATTTAGTGAAATTGATTGTCTCTTGGTTGTTAATATTGGCTTCAGTGTAGTGTAGTGTACTCTCAAAGAAGTGAATGTACCTGTGAAAGTTGTAGGCAGGGCTTTTTAAAAAATACTTTAGAAAATTGGATGTGTTGGCAGGGTGACCAGAAGTCTTGTCCAAAGATTCTTAACTTAGTGTAGCCTTCCATCAGGATTCCAGTTACTAAGTTCTCAGTTACTACAGATGGAAGAGAACTTCTTTGCAGAGGACCCTGCCAGTTAATTTGTTGGACTTTGTTCTCTTTCCTTAAGTCTCTTGTCCACTTGGTGAGTGGAGGGCTTTTCAGAAATACACTGGACCTGCAAATTAAACAACATGAAGTTGAGCCAGTAGACCTGCTTTACAGGTGTATTCAGTCTAAGGTTCCAACTCCTGCTTCAGTCCCATTCCTGACTTCCCTCTTTCAGAGCTCTTGGAAGTCCTGAATATCTCCTTCAACAATTCCATCCAGTTCCAAGAAAATCAATATAGGGTTTCAGATTTGGATTCAACTTGGTTGAATTCTGAAGCTGAATTCTTTTGTTGTTGAGGCTCCCCAGTTGAAAATATCTTGGAGGTCCCACTCCATGATGTAAGATAGGGAGGGCCATAAACTAGATCTCATGGAAAAGATTTTTTTTCCCTGCCTTAGTCCTAACCCTGTCCAGTGCCAACTACTTGGCTGCATGGGGGCATATCAACAGAATCTTTGAGAGAGGATTCTGCCCCTCTTTCAGAAACTCCTGAAAGAAGAAAAGCACCTGGCTAATGCCCTGCAAGCTGAAACCTACTCCCTCACTGGCCAACAGATTAATTCAGCATGTCACATCATTGATTGCTCAGTGAAGGTCCTGGTGACACTGTAGCTCTTCGGAGACATGCCTGGTTACGTTCCTCTGGCCTTTCCACACAAAGCAGAGCTACTATCAAGGACAAACCCTTCCATGAATTTGGCCTCTTCAGTAAGGGTACGGACGAGAAGTTGGAGTTTACACAGAAAAGGAAGTCTAATGCCAAGAAGTTACCACATCTTTTGACAATGAGACATCCCAAAGGAGGGCCTCTTTGCACCTCATCAGAAAAAGCAGTACTGAAGGCTCAGTTCGAGAACTCGGGGAAAGGGATCCCTAGGCAACATATCCCTGTTCCACTGGAACAGCCAGATATATGTTTTTCTCCCTCTCCCCCTAATCACAAGAGTTGTGGCAAAGCTATTATGGGAGGATCATGTTGATGGCATTCTGATCATCCTGTGGTGGCCATGACAACCTTGGTTTGCTCCTCTCCTTCATCTAGCTCAAGGCTTGTAAATTCACCTGCCTCTGACCTGACCTGCTGACCATCCATGACAGTTGGGTTTGTCAGCCAGACCTGGAAACTCTAATTAGTGGCTTGAGAATTTGTCTTTGATGATTGCCTGGATTAATCTGACCCAATTTGGCAAATTATCAGAACAGCCCATAAACTCTTCACTCAAATTTCTTACAATTATAGGTGGAACAAAGTTACTTCATTTTTATCCACGGTACACTTATCACCAACTCAGGTTTGAATCTAGCACATCTTGGACTTCCTCCTATACCTCTCGAATTTGGTCTTCTCCTTGTCTTTGCTGAAGTGCTGTTTGGCTGCCCCATCCTCACAGCTGAAGCTTCGAGGCTGTCTGTCTTGCTGCCAGAATCCTCTACTTAGGAAGTTCCTAAAGGACTACAAAAAACTCCACCCTCCTGTAAGGGGACCCACTCCAGCCTGGAGTTTGGAGTTGGTTCTTTCACAGCTTTCTAGGAAGCCCTTTGAACCTATAGCTTCTTGTGACATGAGACTACTTCTTAGAAGACTGCATTTTTGGTAGTGATCTCCTTGGTGAGGCGGTCTGGAGATCTTTGCGTTCCCCGTTTTACCTGAGATTCTATTGTGACAAAGTGGTCCTATGTCCAGATATTTCATTTCTCCCTGGTTTCGGCATTTCATTTGAATCAGGACATTGTTCTGCCAGAATTTATGCAAAACCCAACTTCTGATTTCAAGTGAGTCCTCCATTGTCTTGATGCCCGTAGAGCTCTTGCATTCCACGTGGATAGAAAATGGAATTCAAGAAAGACTAGTACAGTATACTTTTCATATGTTATTCGGATTCAAGGTTTGGACTCCTAGTTTCACCTCAACATTGCTTGAGATGGGTTAACTCAACAATTGACCTTGCCTATGAAATGGATAAGAAGGAGCCACCCATCAACATTTGAGCCCCATTCTGCCAGGGTGTTAGCTGCCTCTCCTGCTTTCCTTACTGATGTGTTACTGGACAGTGATTGTCATGTTGCTGTGTTGTCTCAACCCTTGACAATTATTTCACATTACAGATTGGATGCCTGTTCCAGAACTAAGGTAGCATTTTGGAGGGCAGTCTTATTTTCAAGTTTAAAAAGATTGCTGTTTCTTTCTGGTAACAACTGTCCCCTTTTGTTTGGATAATAAATCTTTTTGTTTATAGTTATGGAAGTATGAGTACTAGTGTGACACTCCTGCCATCCTAATGTGGTAGTTTGCTAATCTCTCAGTTGTGTGATTTACAGAGACCACAAAGAAGAACAGCTTGCATACCTGTAACTGTGCTTCTTTGAGTGGTCATCTGTGAAATCACCCAAATCCATCCACCTTAGGTGTGTCCTACATTTTTGGGGTTTGGGATGCTGCTATGCGGCATCTTTGGGAACTGAGATAAATGAGAAAGAACATAGAGGGGTAGGGTTGGAGGTGGGCTGAGCTACTGCCAAAAATCTTGCTTAGCTATTCCAGAAGTTTCCAAAGGTGCTCTGTGCAGACAGCACTTCACAGTCACAGGTATGCAACCTATTATTGTGCTTCCTGAAACCCTAGAGTTCACACTTGTCCTCTTTCTGACAGACTAAATCTTTTGAACCAGCTAGAATGGCTATGTTGTCCCATTGTTTGCAGCCAATGGACATGATTCTTCCATTCCCAGCCCTTTCTAAAGGAACCCAGTTGAAAACCATCTGAAGGATTATGGTCATATTATTTGAAACATGTTTTATGTCACAGTCTTTGCATACATACAAGGCATGCTACCATACACGGGACACGGGGGGGGGGGACCAGGGCTTTCTGTCTTCCAGGAATTTCCTGAAGGCACCAGTTGTGATCTGTGTATGAACAGTCCCTTAAATCTCAGCTGAAGAACAATGGTTCTAGGTAAACGTCTGTTTTTGACATTTGCACACAGCGAGATAACTTTCTGTTATTTTTGCCTGCTATGAAATTAAATGCTTAAATAAGATATACAGCTGAATTTGCCTATTCTAGCTTTTCAATATACATGCAAAATTTCTATTAAAAAAAAAGGACTGGCTTTGTGTAGATTTGGCTGAAAACCTTCTGCTCTCATACCTCTATTTCTTTGATAGATTCATTGTAAAAAAAAAAAGAAGCTAGTTATGAGCTGTTAAAAGGAAAACTGTCTGGGCTTGGCATCGCCATAATGAAAGAATGCATGCTTTTCATTTTGGTTAGAATGTTTTGATGAGTACAAGAATATATTTTAGAGAACACACAGTTTCACATACTTTCAATAAGGATACACATTAGTCCGCTGTTCTTCCCTCCTTGTTTATACCTGCCTTTCTGCCAAAGCTTGGAATAATGCAGCAGATTCTGCTTTCTAAAGAGAAGATTAACAGCTATGTCACTCGGCTGCCTTTAATCTAGCAGCTTTTATTTTACCCTATTCTCTTGATAATGTGAGTATATGTTCAAGATACCATTGGATTATTACAGCACAGCATGGTGCTGCTGCTTTGTGGGTGGTCTAAATTCAGAAGTGATCTTGGGATTTCTGTATCCTGCTGGTTGAGACCAAAAGATGTCATGGAGATGCCACCCATGGTCTTTAAGAGGATGGATAAAGTTTGTCATACCACTGTACAGAACCCCCTCCCTTCTACACCACCAATTCAGAATGTCAGTCTAAAGAATTGACTGTTTCCTTTTATTCACTCTGTCTGCATTAGTTCTCTGCTATAATTAGTGCCAAGAACGGCAAATAGACCTTTTAAGCAATGCAGAATCTTTAGTCTTATGGTTAGGCATTTCAGTAGTTTTCTTTCATTGTCCTGCTCGTATCAGCCTCAAATAGAGAATGAAGGTTACAATTTATCTTTTATATTCTTAACAGATTGAATAACTTAAATATAAGAGAGTAACTGACTACAATCTTTGTTTTAGAGTCCTAAAGTCCACCTCTTTATTTTTCAAAAACAGAACGGCCATTGAACTGCACTGTGTTTATAACAATACTGTATACCACCCCACTGTTTTGTTGTAGTTGTTTGTAATATTTTAACATTTGTATGGGTGCTTTGTTCCATGTTGTTTTGCATATTATTTTGCCAGATGGTGTACTGTTCTCTGACAGAGTTCCAGAGAGCTGTTTATAAGGCTGTATTGGAAACAGAGGATGTACACTTAGTGTTACAAGCACGCAAACCATGTGACTGCAACAGTGGCCGCAAAAGGAAGAACTGTTGTTACAAAGTAAGATTTTTTAAAATTCTTCTTATTATTAGCAGCATGTTTGATTGTAACACATGCTCCATTCTGCAGTGACCTACTCCTCTGCACTGGCTTCTTGCACATGAAGGGTTAGAGACATTGTTCAGTTAAGGGCATGGGACATGTTTACATCCACTCCCTCTATCATCTTCCCCCTACTCCCCAGTTCTTTAATTCACTCAATCTTTTTATTATTATTATTATTATTATTTGGACTTAATAAGCATGAGAGTTGAGCTACACAAAAAGTAATTGACATTAAGTATCCTGAAACTGTCACATTTTAGAAGATTGTTATTATGTGTTTGGATAGAATTGTTATGGTATTTAAAAGTACTGTGGTCTTTACAATGTTTTTTGATTTTAATACAGCGTACACTTTCATAACTTATAACTTTTCAATTAAATGTAGAATAGCTGGTAGTATGTTAATGCTGTGACTCATATAATTCATACATTGAAGGGGGCAAGAGTACTGGGGATCAGTATATTCAAATGCCATAATATCCTTTTACTCAACACAGATATAATGTCTAGTCATAGTTAGCCAGTTCAAAGAAACTTCCTTCAAACCCTCTTGTTGGTTCTTCTTCCATTTCTTCGTTTTTGCCATAGTTTGTACTATCATTCAGATTGACTGACGGAGGTTAATGCATTGACTGAATAAAGGTTAATGCAGTGCCTTCAGTGCCTTGCTTTTAGTTCCCAAACATTTTTGTTAGTTACTCATATAATTGTAATTTTTGTTTAAAGTAACATTTCACTTTTCCATTTCTTAAAAGCCCACTGCTTTGAGTTATTTCAAGAACATGTGACAGCTGTAAGATGCCGGCCCAAAACATATTCTCCTTCTGTTCATCTTGTTCCCTTAACACTCACAGGGTGTGAGAAAGGAGTATGAGCCAGCAGGTGAAGAATGCGGTATTCCTCTTACACCATTTAGTAAGGCCGCACTCTGTAATGACAAAAGAAACTAAGGCCTGTTCCAGACTGCCAAAATAAAGCTGCTTCGGGTCTCTTTGAAGGTATTCTGTTTAAATGATGCATGCATCCTAAGAATCCGGAAGGTGCACCAAAGCTGCACTCCAGTGCTTAGGAATGGAGTGTGGCTTTGGCGCGACCTCTGGACTCTTCGGACCCATGCATCATTTAAATAGCATACCTCCAAAGAGACCTGAAGCAGCTTTATTTTGGCAGTCTGTAACAGGCCTAAGACTACTAGTCTGACCCTCTTTGTTTAGTTTCCACTGGTAGGCAAAAGTTTTTCTGTTCTCATTGCCTATAGCAACTGTATGTGTGCTGAAGACCAGGATTTTAACTGATGTCCTGTAGTTTTTTATTCATTTAATTATTTAGATATTTAAAACTATTGTAAATGTAATTTATAATATTATCAGCAGTTTAATTTTTTGTTGTTTGTGGGCCTTCAAGTTACTTTTGACTTATTGCAACCTATCACAGGGTTTTCTTGGCAAGATTTGTTCAGGTGCTTTATTTGAGCATTAGGCTTCTGGCCATTTTAAGCACTAGCACTCTCAGGGATGAACAATTCTTCTCCTGTCCCTGCTCCTGTGTTCCCTTGTTACTGACTGATCTTCAGCTTTTTATCTTAGTACCACAGGAAAAGCTGGGCTAGGAGTTCTGTAGGGGGCATGACATCCAGAATTTATAGGTTGAATGGCCAAATGAGGTATACATTTCTGGGTATCAGTCTCCCTCAAGTGCTGACACTGTTGCTCCTCTTGGCATTTTCTGTATATGGGCAGCAGCACCCAACAGTATGTAATAGGTGAGAAGCAGGAAGAGGGGAGGGCATGAATCGCATGGATACCAGGGATAGTGAAAGGCATGCTTCTCATAGGATTTGCCAGTGCTGGAACATATCAGAGCAAATGAGAGTAAGAAGAATTGACAACTGATCCTTGGTCAGATAACAGTGTCTACAGTGCAGTAGTAAATGCTCTAATTTATAATGAATATATGCTTATACAAACCAGACTACTGTATCTTGTTATAAACACAAAATAATGCAAGATCCTTAAAAAGGCACTTAAAGTAATCAAAATATACCACTTAATCTTGCAGTTTTTCAACAGATAACATCATTGGTTGGTGAGGGGGAAGAGAAGAGGGTTTGTGTTGCATATTTGTACTGAGCTAGAGAAGTTATGGTTGGGCAGTGCTCTTACATAAAAACTGGGAGACTTTACGGTTCCCACTCGTTTCACTGATTTACATCTCATGCACATTCAGTTTCACAAAGATGTGGAGCTATTAGAGTAATGTTAGTTCTACATTCCTTTCATGTAGTTCTTACTACATATCCTAATCTAAGACCTGGGCTGTATTCACACTGCAGAAATAAAGCAGTTTGATACTACTTTAACTGCCATGACTATCCTACAGAATTCTGGGATTTGTAGTTTGTTGAGGCACCATTGCTCTGACAGACCAGGCTGAATACCTCATCAAACTACCAATCCCAAAATGGTGTCAAACTACTTTATTTCTGCAGTGTGGAAGACCAGCTAGTCTGTCCATAAAATACAATGAGATGGTAAAGCAGACTGTGCCATCTCAGGAGCAGGTTTGGCTGCCATTTTGAATGGCCTCCTATGTACAAAGCTTTCAAAGTTTAAAAAAACAAAACCCACACAAGTCTAGCATGAAAGATTTACTGGCTTGTCGGCTGGGTTTCTGCTTACAATGGCTTTTTCAAATGTAGGAGAGCATTAACATTGTGATATTCCACTTATTTTTTTATATGTATATATTCAGTTGTTAAGCAACTTATTTTCTCTGAATCATGTACAACCTACAGTCTGAAGTGCTACTACCTATTCTGTCACCTCAGGGCTTCATTAGCTCTTTTCCACTTCATTCTTGCGCAAGTCTGTTCTGATGCATGTGTAGACAAGTAAATACAACATCTCCTTAAACAAAAAAAAAAAAAAAAAAAGCAAATTAAAATCAAGTCTTTCCGCACCCTTGGAATTTTTCAGATTTTATGTTAAGGTAAAGATAGCATTGTTTAAGCTTAAAACACTGGCTTATAGCCAGTTGCTAGTCTTAACTAGAGCAGACTCTCAATGAATCAAATTTTAAGTGGTAGGTCACAAGATACATAAATCCCATTGATTAAATGGGTCTGTCCAGTTGGCACTAGCATGGATTTAGGGCACTGATTTTAAAAAGTATTTAATTCCTGGAGGACATGTAAGCTGCAGATCCATATCTGAGTCACTTAGTTTTGCATGTAATTGATTTTGCATAATTATTATAGAAAATTGCATAATAGTCTAAGCATAATTGGTATGGTCTGTATTGGAGTAGAAAGATTTCAGTGTTTATAAGGCAACGGCTGCTGGATATGTTATGATCTTAAAGTCTGAAAAGCAAAGTGATGGCAGCTACAGATCATAAAATAATAATAACAATAATAATAATAATAATAATAATAATAGTAGTAGTAGTAGTAGTAGCAGCTTTTCTTTGATGCTTATTTCTGTATCAATAAAATGTCTTTTAACTGCCTGATCCCTAGGGTCTGAGAGACAGAAAATCATGTGTGTGCTTGTTTATGTGCCTTCTAGTTGTCTGTCAACCTATGGCAACCCTATGAATTTCATTTATACTTTGAGTTCAGAATTCAAGCTTTCCTTCTCACTCCAGAATCATGTACTGGGGGTGGGGGTAGACACCAAAACTATGGATTTGGTGATACATATTTATCTCCTGAGAAACAATTGTAAACTGATTTAATCCTCTGATCTTTCAAAGATTATTTATTTATATTTCTACAGACAAATGCTCATGGTGAAACGGTGCAGGCATTGTATTTCAGTTACCTCACAGTCCTTCGTAAGATTGCTAACCATACTGCCCTGTTACAGACAGACAACACTAGTAAACAACAGGTTAGTTTCCTTAAGTCTTCATGCCCAGTAATATTTTGAAGAAGCAGTAACCTACTGATACTTTTTCATTTCAATGTCTTTTTAGTTGTCTAATCTATTAAAAATTGTTCTGAGAATTTACTGTTCATAAAATATAGCATCATTTATGTAATATCAAGTATATTTTCCAACACTTTCATCCAGTAGCGTAATCATGTTTATAAGAGACTGTTAGCAATCCCCAGCTCTTTTCTTGGGTTTTGTCCCCCCCCCCCCCCCCCCCCCGCATGTCCCGCTCTTTTCCTTTGTATCTGCTACTTTGATTCTCTTTTTCCTACTCTCTATCATGTATATTTTAATGGCTTATACAGCCAGAAGATAGAGTTGTAGAACGTGAATAGAGTCATAGAGTCAAAAAGTGCCCCATAGGTAATTAAATTCAATTCCCTGCTTAATGCAAAGCTCTCCAACTAGAGCAGTGATTCCCAAAGTGGGCTGTGCCATCTCCCTGGAGGTGGTGAAAAGATCCAGGGGGCAGTGAGGGAAAAGGGGTGGCAGGCGGGCCTTCAGTCAAAGTCAGAGAAAAACAAGGGGAACCAGCAGCTCCTCTTTTCAGGGTCCTTTAAAACCACCACGCAGCCTCATTGATCACTTCATATGGTGGCATCTCCCCTCTTCACCTGCCCATGCAAGCTCACTCCCACAACACTGACAGGAGTGAGGAGTTAGAGCATGTGATCATGTGGGAGAAGCAGTGGCAAAAAAGATATTTCACATTTGGGGCCCTGCTCAGCTTTGTGAGCTTTGCTGGGACTTGGCTGGCAGGTTGGAGCTATACTGGTATCCCTATTTTCTTTCTTGGACAGACTAAGATAAAAGGTAGCAGAAGAAGCAGTGTTTGGGTAGGGAGCAACTTGAAGCGCTGTGGAGATTGAAGGGGAGAAGTATCCAGAGTGGATTCTTCAAAAGAGTCCTTTGCCCCTTTCAGGTTGAGAGTCTTTCTTGCTGGGAAGAAAAATGGGAAGCCAACTGTGCCCCTCTCCACCCTGTTGAAGAAGTATTGAGAATTGTTCCTAGGGAGAGGCTTCTCCCTTTGCACCTGGTCACCCAGTTGAGCGCTGGTCCCAGGGAGAAAGATGGGATTTAAATAAATAAATAAATAAATAAATAAAGACATGAGTTTAGTATATTATTTGCAGGTGGTGCAAGCACTATTATTGTTTCTGGGGCTTACCTTCCACGTAAGGTTAAAGCCCCATATGGCACGCCCATGTATGGCTCAGCACGCTGTACATGATTTTTAAAAATGTTTTGGATTTCATAATTTGCTAAGAATATTTTGTCAGATGTTTTTATTCCAATGTTAATTACAGATATGTCAAAATGTGACCTACTTGAATTACTTCTTTTGCACTATTTATATTTTATTTTAGGAGGCTCACATCACAAGGGTTTGCAGTGAAGTGTTTTCCAAATTTCCTGATTTTGTGCAGCTTAGTAAAGATGCAGCCTTTGAAACTATTTCTGATCCAAAGTATAGTGGGAAAATGAAGGTAAGAAATGAAGGGGGGGTAGCATATGTTTTGTGTGGAATACATTATCTGGAATGCCTTTTGTTTAACAAATTAGTTTCTTTGAGAAAGAAAGTCCACCTGTTGAAATTATTTCATCATGTAGTTCCAAGATACCAATTATGTTTAAGACTATTAGTGATGAATGACAGGATATTCTTCTACTGGCATACATTTTGATGCCAATTTATTGTCTTTAGAGTGAGAATTGGCAAGTACAGGCAGTAACCTAATTATCGCTGTTGTCAAATGGATACTACACTTTTCTTTTGGCCTGTGGTGTGGATTTTGTTTTGTTTTGCAAGTGTTCTGTGATTTGAGAAAGCAGTTATGATGGAATGCTGTAACCCTGATATATTAGTAGGCCATTTAGTTGCATGGGAGCTCAATGTGAATGTATAGAAGTTTGGTTCAAGGTAAATTAGAGCTTGGAAGAGTTGCCTTTTGGATTACAATTCCCAGAATCCCTGTCTGGGGTATCCTGAGAGTTGTAGTCACACACACACAGAGCTATTATTTCCAAACTCAATTACAAGTTGAGTTTGTCTACATGGTGGTTGAGATAGTGACACCTTTACTTTCTGATGGCTTAGTATACACAAAACTTTATTTCATTTCAAACTTTAAAATATTATGTGTAAAATTACCTTCAGGCTATGTTTATAAGATATATATGAAACATAAATGAGTTTTTTTGTTTAGACTTGGGACCCATCTCCAAGATATTTCATTATACTGTATATATGCAAATATTTCAAAAAAATAAAATAAAAATCCCAAATACTTCTGGTCCCAAGCATTTCGATAAGGGAAACTCAACCTGTTCTATATCCTGATGACCTATGGCACTCCTTCCAGCTATATGATTCTGCTCTTTCTTTCCATCAGTCATTCCAGTAGATAAGATGGCCAGGCAAAATGGACAAGAACATACAAAGGAAAATATCTGAGGAGAAAAGAACCAGAGCACATAAACCCTTTTTGTGCATCTGGTTTCCCAGAGCCTCTGTGGTTACAGTTTTATTTCTGACAGTAGGAGCAGGTGGGAACACAGAGGAGAGGCAGAGGTACCACTGGATGAGCAAAGCCCTGATTACAAGAAAGTGTGAAATAAGTCCTTCCAGTACCGAACACTAATAACCATGTATGTGAATATTGCCAAGGCAACTCATTTTGTTGTCTTTTCCTTGAAGGAGGTACACTGCCTCTATTCATTTGTATATTTATTCCTCTTCTTATATTTCTCATACAAATGTCTGTGTTTTTATAAATACTGTGCTACTTCAGATATGTTTTTAAAATGAAACTAGTAAGTCACCAGTAATTGAAGATATTTTAATTAGATGTTCTTTTCCTCAAGAGATTTGCTTTAATTTTAGCAAGTCTGCCAAATCTTCAGCTAAGAGAAGGTTATGAAAATATTTCAGGGGCAGTTTTTCAAACTACATTTTACTTTAGTGTTCAAATATTTAATTGGGTTATTTTACTTCTGAAAAGTATGTTCATAACTTACATCAGTATTTCAGTATAGTTGAGAAACTGAGCAATACTGAAAAAGAATTACCATGGCAGTAGCATGTTTATTTTGCATGTACTACTGGATTTCAAAATTATTTAATATCTGTCATCCCCTATTTATTTTTGTCTGACTGCATCCACACTGCAGAAATAATCCAGTATGTCATCACTTTAACTGCCAT
>NC_056523.1:252998192-253038337 GCF_019175285.1 Sceloporus undulatus
TCCCCCTCCCAACCCAATCTTATGTTCACCTCTTTTATTCCTTTCAGTGTTGTCAATTTCCGAGGAATTCCCTGGAATCCAGGGAATTTAATCTCTTCCATTAAATTCCTCCTGTTTTCAAAATTTCCGGGGAGTTTCAGGGGATTTTGAATAATTAGGTATTCTAAATTCTCTTTGACTTTCCCGGAGATTTTGAAAGTCCCGCCCAAACATACCTTCCCCGTCCTGGAAGTCCCGCCCCTTGAGGCCTTCCCATACTGCCTTGTGGCCCCCCACCCCAGAAGTCCTGCTCCCTTCTGGGTAATTTGGGGGAATTCCCTGGAATCAGGGTATCTTTGAGGGTAATTGGCAACACTGATTCCTTTCCCCCAGCTCAACACTTTTTTCCATGTCAGGCCATACAGGCTACACTACATCTTCCTCTTGATCATTTTTTTAATCCAGATTTGTGGTCTGAACAAATTTGTCTACTCTGTCTTTTCAATCTTGTGGTTGTTCTTAGCTCAGTTTGTCTCCTCAAGTGGCCTCCCTGCTGCAGACAGTCACATGACCATCAAATTCTTCTTCCCTTCCTCAGTAATCCAGAGCAAGCAAAGCAACTTAACTGTTTTCAGCCATTCCCTAAAATTGCGAATATGCATGCAAATTTTGTGTCCATGGTAAAACTGTTGTCCTGACACATAAGATGTTGGTTGGCCACTTGAGTCAAGCCAAACCAGGCAAAGCTGTGTTGAATTCAAGTCCCTCTCAGTGTAGGGTTGTTGGAAATTACTTAGGATTTTCCTTGCCTGAATATCCTGGCATAGTTGCTATGTCCTTATGCTGGGGGACATTTGGTGTGACATAACTTGGTCCTCCCTAGCCTATGTTTCTCCATTCCTCAAAGCTCAAATCTTTCAGGCTGACCTCTCTTCAAAGAAGAAAGGACAAGTTGAGTATGGGGAGGGTTATGCAACTTCAGAATGCTGAGTATTACAAATCCATGGGTACAGAATATAGCTGACCATGGAATAGTAGAAAACAAGAGGGATGTATATGAAATGAGTAAGTGGGACTAGAATGATGTGGCTGGTATGCTCTAGTGATGGAGCACTCACTGACTATATTAACATTTTGGGATGCTGGTAGATAAATTTACTCTTTAACTATTCCTGTTTGTGTACATAAAACAGACCAAAAATTTCTAGAGGCTATAATGTTTTAGCAAGTTGTAGAAAAAATTGCATCCTTTAAAAAAAAGTGTTTATCTTGTTCTTTGTTGTGTGCCTTCAAGTCGTTTCTGAATCTGGTGACCCTTAAGACTGGGGTTTTCTTGGGGACAGATTTGTTCAGAGGGAGTTTACCATTCCCTTTCCCTGAGGCTGAGAGAATGTGACTTCCCTAAGGTCACCCAGTGGGTTTCATGCAGGGTTGCCAAATTCCCTTTCGCAAAACTGGGACAAATGTAGGACATGATGTGGACAAAATGTAGGATGATTAAGAAAAAATGGAGGACAAACACATTAATAAAAAACAATATAATTTATGCTTCTCACTCATGTTCAGAATTGAGGACATTTTGACATTCTTCCTGGATAGAAGTTGGGATGTAGCTTTGTGTGTTGGACTAGGACTCTGGAGACCAGGATTCGATTCCCTGCCTATTGGGTACTTCAAGCAAGTCACACTCTCTCAGCTCCTCAGCAGAAAGCCATGGCAAACCTCCTCTGAACAAATCTTGCCAGCACACCCCAGGATAGGTTTGTTTTAGGTCTCCCTAAGGTGGAAAACAACTTGAAGGTACACAATAATAAATGATAAATAAGTACTGTAATTTTAAGTGCTGGAGGGTCCAGCATGGTGTGGTGGCCTAGGACAATGGGAGACCAGGGTTCAATCCCAGCTCGGCCATGGAAACCCCCGGGTGACTTGGGGCAGCAAGTCACAATCTCTCAGCTAAAGGTTACCCCCCCCCCCCCCGTTGAAGAAACTTGCCAGGAAACTCTATAGCAGGTAGGCAATCTTTTTGAGCCGGGGGCCAGGTTGCTGTCCCTCAGACAACTGGGGGGCCGAAGCCAAAAAATAAAATAATTTAATAATTAAAAAAAATTAAATATATAAATAAACCAGACAAATGTACGACAAAATTTTCAAATGGAAGACCCTTTTTTAAAAAAAATGGAGGACACGTGAAAAAAATTGCTGATTTTTAAAAAATGTTTAATATAAATGCATGTTTCTGAGGCTTCTATAGACAATTGCCCCCCAAAGCCCCGGCGGCAATTGGTGGCAGGACCAGGCTGGGGCCGGTCCCAAGGCCTTGGGGCGCATCCGGCCCACGGGCTGCAGGTTGCCTACCTCTGCTTTATAGGGTCACCATAAGTTGGAAAGGGCTGAAGGCACACAACAACAACAGCAGAGGAGGAAGAGGGGAGGAGAAAAGAAGGAGAAAGAAAGAAGAAAGGAGGAGAAGAAGAGGAATAGGAAAAAGAAGATAAAAAATAGGAGGAAGAGGAGGAAGTGGGAAGACGAAGAAGAGGAGGAAGACGAAGAGGAGGAAAGGATGAGAAGAAAGAAGGGAAGAAAAGAAGAGAAGAAAAGAAGAGAGGAGGAAAGTAGAAGAGGAGAAGAAAAAGAAGAGGAGGGAATAAGAAGAGCCCAGCTGGCCCTAACCTTCCCCCAGCCCAGACCTCCCCAAGCAGCAGAGAGGCCTCGAAGGATGGCCCCCCGCCGCCGTGCCAAAAGCACGGCAAACAGCAGTGGAGGCCCCTGCCTTCCCCCAACCCCCTCCCAGCCAGCTGAGAGAGAGAGGCCTTGAAGGCATAGGCCTCCCGCTGCCCACACCGAAGCGCAGCAAACGGCGGCAGGGCCCCTGCCTTCCCCAACCCCCTCCCCCCCCGGCAGCGGACAGAGAGGCCTCAAAGGCATAGGCCTCCCACTGCCGCACCAAAAGTGCAGCAAACGGCGGCGGAGGCCCCTGCCTTCCCCTGACTCTCCTCCTCGCCAGCGAGAAAGAGAGGCCTCAAAGGCATAGGCCTCCCGCCGCTACACCAAAAGTGTGGCAATGGCAGCAGAGGCCCCTGCGTTCCCCCACCACAGCCCTGCCCTACCTGTCTTCCTTAAAGCTCCTCCTCCTCTGGGCCACTGTCCCTTGTGGGGAGTTGGAGAGCTGCAGCGGGTGGGCTTTCAGCTCTTCCAGTGGCGAAGCCAAGAGGGAGAAGGAGCTGAGGGCCTGTGGTGGAGGTGGTGGGAGCTTGTTGAGCCAGGACCCGGGACATCTTGTCAAACTGGGCCGGGACAGTCCCAAGACCCCAAAACCGGGATTGTCCTAGCTGAAACCAGGTATGGCAACCCTAGTCTCATGGCTAAAGAATCAAAACTTTGGTCTCCAGAGTCACACTTGAACACTCAACCACTTGCCACATTGGCCCTCAAAATCATGTATGGTCTGAATACATCAATAGTATAAGTAGGAAAAGATCCTTTGTGTACTTTAGACCAGAACAAAAGCAAGTATTGTAAAATCTCTCAGGTAAGAAGAGCTTTATAGATTATGAAGTTAGGGCAATGTTTATAAAAGTTTTTGCATTGAGCAAAAAATGCTCGCTCATAAACATCTTCAAATCAACCATTAGTAAGGTTGCTTCCATATTAACTGTAGTAGTTTATCCTGCGAAGTTGAAACCATGATATTCTCTTTACCTGATGAGTATTATGCATGAAAGCAAGGCTTAGCATCTTGTTGTTTCTGATTTGCATTTGATTTCTTACCATTCATGTTTTGCTTTTCATTAATATTGATCTGAATGTTGGATTGGCGTGTTTCTCCCTGGTTTTTTATTCTTCACTTGTTTTCAGAGCTGCTGTGCTGCAGATGTAACTAACATTTTATCCATTAAGCAATCCAGTTTTGACAGTTTCCAACTGTAGTAGGCTGAAGCTCTGCAAATATTTCCTATTATGCCTCTTTTATTGCCATGTAATTGAGTGCGGTTCTTTAAAGCGTACGTTATTGCTGACATGATTTTGCTGCTTTGTAGTCAGCATTTTACTTACTATTACAGAATTAATCAGACAAGTATCCTGTGATTTGGGTACTGTGCTTTGTGGAAAATCTTCAAATGAAGAGGTTAGTATTTGTCATGATCAATGACATTGTTTAATATTTATTGCCCAGTGGGAGTAGACTACAGACATGGTGTAGAAAATTCCTCTTTCCCATTTGTGTCTTGCTTCTGCACAGTGTTCTGGAATTACTATTGCCAGATGTGGACCTGGTTCTTTAGAAAATAACAGTATTACTATTTATGGAATGTCCGTGTTTTTGCTTCCGTGGCGAAGAAGGTTTCATGTGGGTGGATTATTAGCCTTTCAGGGTCTGTGCAAAGTCTGGGAAGCCAAATTTACTGTAAACACAGGGATGGGGACAGTAGGAGCAAGCGGGCTTTCAGCTGACTGATTATTTTGAGAAGGCAAGTTCCAATAAATTCTGAACTTGGATATAGTGCAGCAGAATTAAAATAGAGTAATCTCTGTTCAGGTTGAATTTGGTCTCCAGGTGTTTTTAAAATAATAGTATGTTGTGGTATCAATCATGTAGACAAAGATGATGTCACAGGCTGTGAAAACCTTAGAAAATATGGTTTCTCTTTTTCTCTATTGTGATTGAAATAAAATCATTTTTCCTTTGACGTTTCATACATTTACTTTACACTTAGTCAAAGTGGTGTAGGGCAGCAGGATGGGCAGAGACTTTGGAACAGTTTTTAAGGTGAGGGGGGCTCAATCCTTGGCAGGCATTATTAATTTTGCCTACTTGCTGGGGGAGGACAAATTACTTTTCCTGTCCATTATCGTTCAACATCCTTCATTATGAAGACTCTTAGAAGTGCAGTGTAGAGGTGCCTTCCATGTGTTCAGTGGAGCTTTGTTGTTGTTGTTAACAGCCCTTGAGTTGGCCCCAATTTATGGTAATCCTGTGGAAGAGACATTCAAGCCCCCCATCCTTCATTGTTCTGCTTAAATTCTGCCCGTGACTTCCCTATTGAGTCTGCCATCTGGGATACAGTGCTTCTTTCTTTCTATTGCCCTTCACCTTCCAAGCACACTGTCATCTGTACATGGTAATGGGGAATACTATGCCTTGGATAATTTGAATTTAGTGCTCAGTTGTATGTATATACTCTTTAGGATCTTATTAGCTATTTCATAGCTGCCCTTCCTATCCCTAGTCTTCTTATTTCTTGGCTGCAGTCACCTTCTGAATGATGTTTGATTCTGGGAACTCTTTAACTTTTCCATTTCTTCATTGTCTAAGTTGAATTTATGTATTTCTTCCCTGGTCATTACTTTTGTTTTCTTTATATTCAGCATTAATCCTGCCTTTGCACTTTCATCTTTGACTTTCTTTGTAATTATTCTATTGGACTTGGTACAAATTATATTTACAATTTCTATTACAGTATTAGTAAATTGTACTATTACTATTTACAATATTTAATAAATTGTATTATTTAGTAATAGTAACAGTGTAGTTACTTGCAAGTTAAATGTTCATAGGATAGATTGCAGGTAGCCTTTATTATTCCTGGGAAATTCACCAACAATAATAAATAACTACCTTATTTAGTACACTTCTGATAGTGCTAATGAGGCCCAACTACACAGGAATCCTGATGGTCCAGGTTTTCTGGATCATTTCCGAGGGTTCAGCCCATAGCTTAGTTTTAATGGGACTTGAGTCCTGATTCCCAGCCTAATTTTACGGGAGATTCAAGCACCCCTGCCCCTCCTGTGCCTGAATCTTTGACGGGAGTTATTCAGGTTGGGAGTCACACACTGAACCTGCCATATCTGCTGCTGAACCAAACTTTGACCACTGTAACACATGGGATGAATGACATACCTTCAAGACCCCCTGTCCTAACTGTTTTGGTCAAATCCTGCAGGCTCCTGGTCATGGCCTCCTTAATTGAGTCTTTCCATCTGGTTTTCTACTGTCATCACCTTTCCTAGCTTATTGTCTTTTCTAATGAATCATCCTTCTCATGATGCAGCCAAAGTATGACAGCTTCAATTTTGTCATTTGGCTTCCGGGTAGAGTTTAAGCTTGATTTGTTCTAGGACCCAATTGTTTGTTTGAAGAGCCTGGTGGCGCATGGTTAAATGCCTGTCCTGCAGCCGCTCACTCACAAACCACAAGTTGTGAGTTCAATACCAGCCAGGGGCTTAGGGTCGACTCAGCCTCGCTCTTTCCGAAGTCGCTAAAATGAGTACCCAGCTTGTTGGGGGCAATTAGCTTACATGTTATAAACCACTTAGGAGTGTGTATGTGCACTGATAAGTGATACAGAAATGTACTCCTTGCTATTTGTCTTTTTGGCCATCCACAATATCTTCATCACTCTTCTCCAGAACCACATCCCGATGAGTTGATATTCTTTCTCTCAGCCTACTTCACTGGCCAGCTCTCACATCCAAACATGGTGAGGGGAAATCAGTGGTTTGGGGGATCCTAACTTTGTGTTCAGTTTTATATCTTTGCCACTTTAGGATTTCATCTAGTTCTTTCATAGCTGCCCTCTCCAATCCTGACTTCTGATATCTTAACTGCAATCTCAATTCTTATCATTATTGTTCCAGGTTGGGAATCTTTAATTATTTCAATTTTCTCATCATTTAGATTGAATTTATGGTCATGAAAAAGCTGTAAGGAGTACTTTTAATGCTATGATGTTTGTTGTTAGGAACCACAATTTTTGTATCTTCTGCAGCAGTAGCAGCCCATTTGACAGCTAAGGATTGCAAATGAGGTCCAGGGTCAGATGCATCCTGTATTTGCCCACCTCTGATGCACAGGATTCTTTATGTAATGGAGTAACATTTTATAAAAAATAAATAAAATTGTTTTATACACATGTTGGTTCACACATACGATAGTGTCTTCGCAGTTTTAAAATGCCACATGAAACAATTGCCTTCTTTTTATTTATTTCTTCTTGTGAAAGTGCTGATGGATTGTATTTATTCATCCATTTGTGTTAAAGCCCATCTTTGGAAGTTTATAGAACATTTATGGAGGTATGTATTGCTAAATTTACATGGTGTTCTCTCCCCCCATTTTCTACTTCCAGTCCTTCAGAAACTGTTAAATCACTTCAGAAAAAAACAAGGATAAAGTGCTACTTTTTTCCTTTTCACCAAGGTGAGCTACTGTTATTTTTTTAGTGTGACTGACTTTAACAGTGAATATATGGGGACTGAAATCTCTGCAGCTTAATTCCTTTTTGCTTTTTCCACTTGTATGTTATGTGCAAAATATGATAACAAGGCAGCTTCGAATGTGAAACTTTACATTTTACTTAAAAAAAAAACAGTTCTAGGTAGAAAATTTGGAAATTAATGCATACATCTTCTGTCGTGATAGCACCTTTGGCTCTTGTTACATGTGCATATATTCCATGATACAGATATGTATATGATTATGGTACATGTACAGTTTTTGTGGTCCCTTACTTGGAAATACCAGTATTTCCCTTGTAGGAAAAATGTTATGAGTGGAACACTGATAGAAACTTATGTGTAGTTCTTATATCTGTTTACTGGATTTGCCTCATTGATTCAGTCACGACTTACATTTGAGTAAATCTGCACAGAAACTAGTGTGACTAGGCCATTCACTTTGGGGTCTAAAGATTTACTAGTTTCAGAATAAACCCAGCGAATCAATACTCGGCACTTGTGTAAATCCCAGTGATTCGTAGGTCTATTGTAGTTGGGACTAGCTATGGATATAGGTTTGTCCCCCCCCCCCAACTGTTTTTATGTGTTAATGCAACTTGTAAAATGTCATCTGTGAACATGCAGGGTAGTTTGTCAGTGATAAATGAATGTAAATATAATTTGAGATTCTAGTATCAAATACTCTGCTACTTCCACTAGGAGAGTGGGCTGTCTAAAAATGTACTATCATTTTAATAAAAATGAAAACATTATAAATTTATGCTGATAAATATTTATGACTCTATGATCTTGGGGAAATATTTATGCGAGGAGACTGTGGACTCTTACAAAACTTCAAGACACTTGATCTCTCTTGGTTTATTGTAGTTGTCTTTAAATTGTACTAATTGCCTAGTCTCCCCATCTTTTTCACTAGTGCTTGATGTTCTGGAACAATATTGCATGGCATCTGGGCTAGATACCGAAGACTCGATGGAAATACAAGGCAGAGGACGGGTCAAGATAGTAAAAGAGTTCAACAGCATGGAAGAAGTTAACATTTGCCTTGTTTCTACAATGTAAGAAAATGCTGTGTCTGCTTTTGTCTAGGTAGTTAGAGGTTTATAGCAAATTTACTGCACTCGTGCTTGATTGATCTTGCAATTTTGTCACTTCCTTGGGAAGAAGCAATAACATTACTGTCTGCTGTTATAAGACTGGGAAGTAGACTGCATCAATCAAGGCCATTAGGATAGAAACTAAATGAGTCATATCCCTTACTCATTTCCATGGTTCTTTGGATTGGCTTCTTCTTTCTAGAGATTACTTGAGATCTGAAAGTGTGGTGCTAATATTGAATAAATAAAAGTTTTGTTTCCATTTCATAACTGAAATATCATTATATATTCATTCTCAAGGTTATCACACTGAATTTTGTGTGGAATTAAGCCAGTGATGGCACGTATAAATAGAAATTCCCCAACCACCAGTAGTTGGCCTAGTTTCTTAACTCTTGTCTAAAAATGTAACTAGCCCACTTAGAAGACTTCCTATCTGTGATGTCATTTTTAGAATCAAAACACTGTGAAACAAGACGCAGGAGTCAGGCAGACAGGGCAAAAAACAAACAAAAAAAAAACCTGGATGACAATAAAGAGTGGGCTTTCTCCACTCCTTTTGTGACCAGTTTTTCCTGAAGCTGGCATTTTGGCCGGTCTGTTTTGGGCCACAGTTTCTGTTGGGCATCTTTGCTTTTTTTGATGCTAATACTATAAACTAGCATTAAAGGCAGGTGACCTTCCTGGCTATTCTAATTACACAGTTCAGTCATTATGTGATATAGTATGCATATATGTGTTTTTTCTTCAAGTCACCTGTTGACTTATGGCAATCTCATGAATTTCATAGTTTTTTTTCTGGCAAGGAGTAATCAGAGATGGTCTTGCCGATTCCTTCGCCTGAAATACAGCATATAGCACTTGATATTTATTGGTGGTCCCCCATTCAGTACTAACCTGGTCTGTTCCAGCTTAACTTCCAAGATCAGACAGGATCTGGTGCCTTTAGAGTATCTGGGTCCTTTGTGATATAGTACAAAACAATAAATATGGTTCAGCAGCTTTCTCAACCTATTAGAGTACTAGGCTCCAATGCCCCATCTCCTACAACGTGGAAAGGAAATGTTCCACTTTAGGTTATGTGGCTCTCTGATTCAATAGCTAAGATCTCTTCACTTTCCTTCTGTGATAGTTAATTTTGTCCAGTGCTTGTATATTTCCACCAAGGTTTATGAGAGAGCCAAACCAATTTATTCTTTTCCTACTTCTCCATTTCAACAGTATACATTGCTCCCAGGAGCAGGTATTTCACTTTGCTTAAACAGCCCATGAGAATTTTGAGATTAATTTCCCTCTGATTAATACAGTGTGAACATCTCTGAAGACTTTGGTTTCTCAGATTAGTAGAGAGGTATCTTATAAGAATCACAGACCTTGGAACTCAGATTAATTCTTTATGTCTGGAAAAATAGCAGTTATTAATTATGAGTGAGAGCCAAGGATAACATTGATAATTTTAGTTGACTAACTGTATTATATTTCTGGTTTCTCACTCTGTTTTTTTTTAAACTCCAACAGATCTCATTTTTTAAAAAGCAAGTAAGATTGGAGAAGGTATCTTTAACTAGCAGAGTGGTTATTTCCTGCCCATTGTAACCTAATAGGATTTCTCACCTAAGGGATTTGGTGGATGGGTGGGGGTCAAAGAAGAGGAAGCACACCAGTGCATTAAAATTTTGGACTTAAAAGTTCTTTAAAATGCTTTAGATTAAATATTCCAAGCCCACCTGGAAATTCAGCCACTTTGAAACATTTGTAAGAGAAATGTGTTAGTCAAACAAAAATTGCTGCAGAGAAAAGGCCCATTGATATATTCATTTTGATCTTCTATCATGTAGGATAATTCATTTAAGATCCAAACAATAGCACTGAGGATTTTAATGAGAACAAGTCTTCACATTTTCTCAGTGAAATTGGCCAACATGGATGAAGTTTAACCAACTCTTTTAAAATACCATCTTCCAAATTGCTTATTTTGGCTTATCTTTAGCTAGTTTAAAAGAGGTGGAAAAGAAGGGATGCTTGGGAAGTTGAAGCACCAAATTTTAAGAGAGTTCGGAAAGCTTTATGTCTTTTGAGGTTTTCTTGGAAACTCAAATGAACATAAATTGTGTCCTCTTTCAATTTGAAATGTGGCATATTAGGTTAATTAAATGTGGCAAGAGGATTATTCCGTAAATTGAGCACTGTAATTGATGTAAACCTTACCTCTTTTTTCAATCCTGTATAGTGCAGGGATCGAATGAAAATTACTTCAATGTAGCATGTGTAAAATACCATATTCAGTGGCCATAACCCTTTGGTCTATGTTGTCTTTCACGTGACATATGATCAGTGCAGCAGTTGATGCTCTGGTTTGTTCTTCTACCAAAAAGCCAAAGAAAGAAATCTGAGAGCCAATGGCTTTTGTGTACACATGTCACAACAACAAACTTCATAACTACAAACAGTTTAGATAATTACAATTTACATTATGACAATTTTACATTTTGACAATTTTTAGATTGTGGGCGATGAGAGGCATCAGCTGTATTGCATTGGATTGGTTTTGAAACTTTGCTGGCTGTGAAGCTAATAGGATGATACATACTGTACTTAGGACAAGATGGCTAGTATTTGTGGGGATTATTTCATAGTCTTTTTTTTTTTTTTGGGCAGGTAATATAATTTATGGCGAATTGTATGTGATTAATTTGCCATACATTTAATTACAAGCCACAGATAGTCCTTATAAGAGAACTTGTTACTGATTTGTCTAGAAAATAATAGTGATAACTTACAAATTACACACCTTTATATCTTCTTCAGTTCTTTGTTTCTTCTGTTACTGTAAAGGGCTGGTGGACTGGGACTCAATTTTGTTGGTGCTAATATCGTTATACTCTTTGATCCAACTTGGAATCCAGCTAATGATCTTCAAGCCATTGACAGGTACAAGCATACTGTTAAAAACTCTTTACTATAATACATATGGAGTCTTCTGTTTTTAACCCTGGAGGCCTTGGTTTTGCAGAGCATACAGAATTGGCCAGTGCAGAGATGTGAAAGTATTTAGGCTTATCTCTTTGGGAACTGTGGAGGAGATGATGTACTTACGACAGGTTTACAAACAGGTAATGTTTTCTCTTGGTTTCCATTTATATTGCTTACTTTTAAAATATAAATGGATAAACTTCACTAATTGTGTATTGATGGAAACTGACTTAATGTAGCATTCATTAATTCTGTGAATTTATTGCACTATCCAAAGGTCATGGCAGATACATTAAAAGTGTACAATTGTGTAAAAAATATACAAGCTAGAACAAAATTATATTATAGACAGTTAGCAGTATAAGAGAATTTGAAAATAAACAAAATCAAACTCAAATTAACACTCTGTGGCCCGTTCTGCATGGGCCTTTGCGCCGCCCCCGTCACATGCTAGGGGTTGGCCGAGGATCTAGCGTCCATACCTGCCTCACCCCAGCACGTGACGGGAGCGTATAAATGGCCGCCCCCTATACACACGGGCACGGCCATTTTTACGTGCCGGACGCTCAGTGTCCGCATGTAGCATCGTGAGAATGACACGTCAAGTGCACCATTGGCACCTTGTCGCGTCATTTCTGTGACGCAAGAAGAAGCCCCATTTTGGTGCTTCTTTTTAGCTGCGCCGGGAAGCCTCGCAGTTTGGCCGCTGGGGCTTCTCGGCACAGCTAATGACGGCGCAGACAGAGCGCCGCTTTTTGGCACTCTGTAACGCGCCTATGAACCAGATAAAGCAGCTTTTTGCCACTTCAGGGGCATGGTGTTTACTCTCCAAGACAAACTGTAGCTATTTTATCTCATTCTTTCTTTCTAATCTTTTTTTTGCCACCAAAACAAAAAGTTTTATATTCAAAATATTAATTAAATAAATAATAATAATAAAGTTTTTATTTATATCCCGCACCTTCCTTCGATCAGGGCGGCTTACAGTATAAAATTTAAAACAACAATACATACAATAAAATCCAAAATACATCACATATACACAATAATAAAAAACACAGGCTAAAAGCCCCAAAGCCCTTCCTCTTGGCCACGAAAGAGGAGGGAGGCCCACAGGATTTTTAATCGGGGAATGCCTGTTGGAACAGGAAGGTCTTCAAATCCTTCCTGAATTGGGCCAGGGTGGTAGTCGAGCGGAGCTCAGTGGGCAGCGTATTCCAAAGGGCTGGGGCAGCAGTGGAAAATGTCCTCCTTGTGGTGGAGGACAATCTAGCTCGATAATTAATTTGATTAATTATCATATGTAATCAAAGTATTTCCTAGAAATAGAAATATTGCCATCACACCACTCCTTGAAGTTGCTGTTGTTGTGTACCATCAATTTGTTTTCAACTTATAGTGACTCTAAGGCAAACCTTGGTTTCCCTTTGCCTTCCTCTAAGGCTGAGAGAGTGTAACTTGTCCATGTGCGTTTATGCAGATGTACATCGCACAGGAAATAGTCTCTTTTTGCCATTTATGTCAGAAGTAAGCAGGACTCAATCCATATCTCCACCCTTTTATAGGCAAACACTGCCCTTGTAACCCCATCTTCCTGAATCCATTTTGAATTTGAAACATGTTGATCATGAGGAAACCCTGGACAGTTGTTGCTCAAGTCAAGGGGAAACCTTGGAAATCCAGATATAGCTGATTTCTTTTTCCTGCATCACTTTAATTAACTTTTCACTTGATCTTTGAGGATGATAGTTATGAGAAAATGTCTGGTTTATTTCATCATTGCCAGTTTCTAACTATAAATTAATATCATTTTATGTTTAACAACAACAAATTCTTATTTATTAGTAATAATAAAAATAATTGTTGTAAAAAAATAACTGTGTTGTAAATACTATATCTGCTGTAGGCTAGGATTCTCATATGTTATATGAGTACATACTGTAGGAGACTTCAGGCCACATTTTTTTCCTTTCCAGTAAAATCACTTAAGTTAATATTACTCCACAATGGCAGCATCTGCCAGGGAAAATAAAACATAATATTTTCTTGCGTAGGGATTTAGGTCTGCTCTTAATCTATGTATATACTATAAATGCCAGGAAATTCTGACATGTTGTTACAGGAACATGCTTCTGAAATGTTTTGTGTCATTCTCTTTTAGCAATTGCATTGTGCAGTGGTAGGAAGTGAAAACGCCAAGCGATATTTTGAGGCAGTGCAAGGATCAAAAGAACATCAAGGAGAACTTTTTGGTATCCATAACCTTTTCAGGCTCCAGGACCATGGATCCTGTCTTACAAAAGAGATTTTGGAGGTGCAATATTTTTTTCCTTGGTCATCTCAAATGTCTTTGTATAGGTTCATTATGGCTTACTGTGTATGGGAAAAAATACAAATTCTAAAATGCAAAAGGGGGTTCACTATTGCAAAAGTATAGACCTGTCCAGATTTAGACAGAACCCCTCATAGGAGTCCTAAAGATAACTGGCTAAATTCAGTTGTTCCATCTAGAGTAGACTCATTGGATTAGTGAAATTTGCACAAGTGTTGATTTAACATTTATGTAATCCTGTTGATTCAATAGGCATATGCTATTGAGGTTAACAGTTGGATTTAGCACAATCTAATTTCCTTGCTGGATAAAAGGGGTCTAATCTAATTGCCGCTATATTGCTTTATTTTGTTTTTGTCTATTTATAGTTTTTTTTATTTCAGCAGAATAAAGAAATGTAAGATCCCCAAGCTCTCTGCCTGAATGTAATTGTAACAATAAAAGTGGGCCCTGCTAGAAAATATTGCAGTGTACAGCCTTGCTGTTCAGTGTTTATCCAGCCAGCCATGCCCTTTTTAAGCCTTTCTATTTCTACAGTCTGCTCATCTTGATTCTCCTGGCCCCCAGCAAACAGTATTCTGTTACCATTGAGGATGTTCAAGTCTTCAGTGTACTTTAGAATCATAGAATGATAGAGTTGGAAGAGACCTCAAACTCCAAACCCCCTGCCATGCAGGAATACACAGTCAAAGCACACCCTGACAGATAGCCATCCAGCCTGTTTGTTTGGTAGGATTCCCCTCTTTCTCAAAGAAAAAATTCTACTTGCTATAAACTTTGAGATTAGGAAATATAAGACATTACATTATACCAGGTTATATTATTTGTCTGTCTTTGTCAGTAGTATAGTATTTATTCTGAGTGTCAATTGTTGTTGAGAGTTTCAGACACAGGTTTTTTTCCAGTGCCTTGTCAAGTTGCCAAGTATTGAACTGGGAGCTTTTGCATGTAAGGAAGGCATGTGTTTGTCACAGAGCTGCACTCCATAGCTCCCCCAAATCTGTTGATTTTTCTCTTTTATGCATGGATGGTACCATTGGGGGAGCTATATAATGGCCAGTACTATGAGAATGAGTTCATCCTCATGATATAGTGCACTGCTATACAGAAAAATTATGAAGCCGACTGAGTTTTTATGCAATTGATGTTTTATAGAGAGAAGGACAAGTGGAAGCTGGTGTCATGACAGCTACTACATGGTTAGAAGAAGAACCCCAGCAACATGGAATAGAAATGGTAAATTAGCAAGTTGTCTTTCTAACATAAGGTAAAGGTATTCCCCTTTGATAAAGTTCTCAAGTCGTGTCTACCATAGGTGGTGGTGCTCATCTCTGTTACTAAGCCGAAGAGCCAGCATTGTCGAAGACAATTCTGTGGTCATGTGTCCAACATGACTTCACAGAACACTGATTACCTTCTCACCAAAGTGGTACCTATTTATCTACTTGCATTTCCATGCTTTCGAACTGTTAGGTTGGCAGAAGCTGTCTCGCAGTGGATGCGCCATCGGCGTTTGAAGCTCAACATGTCCAAGACGGAGCTCCTTGTCTTTCCTCCTAAGCCCAACCTTCAACACTCCTTTTCTGTCTCTGTGGACAACATTTCCATTCAACCAGTCCAGCAAGCCCGCAGTCTTGGCTTTATCTTTGACTCTTCTCTGTCGTGTATCCCTCAGATCCAGACCACAGCCAAGGCTTGTAGATTCTTTTTGTACAATATTGCCAAAATCCGACCATATCTCTCCGCCTCTACTGCCAAGATCCTGGTCCATGCCCTAGTGATCTCACGACTTGATTACTGTAATGTCCTCCTGGCTGGGCTTCCTCTTTCTCACCTCCGTCCTTTAATCTCTGTCCAGCATTCAGCTGCACGCATTATCACTTCCACCCACCGCTCTGACCACATCTCTCCTGTGTTGGCATCCCTTCACTGGCTCCCTCTCCCTTTCCGCATTCAGTATAAGCTCCTGCTGTCGACATTCAAAGCCCTCCATGGACTGGCCCCTCCTTACTTATCAGACCTTCTTTCTCTTCACCTTCCCACCAGGGCCCTCCGTTCTGGTAGTCAAGGGTTCCTGTCTCAGCCCAGGATTTCCTCTGCCCCATCCCGGATTCGCCCCTTTTCACTTGCTGCCCCTCACTCCTGGAACCTTCTTCCTCCACAAGCAAGAGCCATCACTTCTTTAACCAGCTTCAAAACGGAGCTGAAAACCATCCTATTCAGAGAAGCTTTCCCAGGCATCGCATAATTGTCGCTTACTATCTGATGTTCTGTTGTTGGCTGTTTATCGATCCATTTCCTGTATTCCTATGTACTGTATATGTATTATCCTACTTGTGATTATGTATTTTCTCTGGATAATGATTAACCATCCATTATGAAGCCTTGCCCTCCCTCCAGTCCATCTGCCTTGGTCCAGACCTCGGAGGTTGAGAGGAACTGCTGGACCTCTTACCCTTTCCCTCCACCACTCCCTTCTCCTTCTGTGTCATGTCTTTTTAGATTGTAAGCCTGAGGGCAGGGAACCGTCTAACTAAAAAGATTGCATGTACAGCGCTGTGTAAATTTACAGCGCTTCATAAATAAAGGTTAATAATAATAATAATAATAAGCTGGGACTAGTGATGGGAGCTCATCACGCAGTAATTGGGCCTTGAACTGCCAACCTGCCAATCTTGCAATCAACAGAGTCAGCATCTTAACTGCTTGAACCACCATGTCCCTCTTTCTACCATGACATGCTATGAAACATACTGTTTAATGTTTTCTGTGAGAAGTGTCATAAAATGTCTTAAGAAGAGATAAAAGTTGCAGCTTTGAAAGAGAATGAAATAAATTTATATAGAATGGGACTATCCATGACTGGTTATCAAGATAGATATATACCATGAATAAATGGCATACTATCTTCCTATACCATAGTTAAGTTTGTCTCTTTGTATCAATTTCTGGTAGCACAAGTGGGAGGGGGGGTGATCTTTTCTTGATCTGATTTGGGAGTTTTCATAAGTAGTTGGTTGGGCACTGTGTGAACAGAACACTGGACTAGATTGTCCTTTGGATTAACCCAATGTGGTTCTAAGTTCTTATGTTTGAATGTTTACAAGGCACTTAATTTTTAAAAAACTTGGAAAAATCAAGGAAAAATAGGACAAAATGACGGCACTATATGGGATTGGAGGTATCCCAGATTTCTGTTGTTTTTTAATTGTGTATATTCAGTAACTTCTTATCCACCACCAGCACCAGACAACTTGGGGGCACTCCCACTTTAACTGTGGAAAGGAGATCCAGGACTGAAATTTCATTTTGGGATAGGTGCTGCCTAGTCACCTCTCCTTCTCTCCTCCTCCCCTCTGGCCAATAAATGGATGTAATATTGCCCCAGTGTTCAACAGCTGTCTTTCAGTGGGGAGAGGAACTGTGTTTGTGGAGTGTTACAGTACTTTCCTATGTAGTACTTTGGTCTTTGAATATGGTAATAGAACTAGATGAATAAGACTAGAATGTTATTGTGGCACAGCAGATTATATGGTATTAAAATAAGTAACAGTGTTTATAACCGCCTTTACAAGTAACAATAAAAATACGTTTACAAAATAAAATAAAAGGTGGCACCCATGATATATGTGTAGCTATGATAGCCTTTAGGTAATTATAGAGCCATTTGTTTTCCAATTTCTTGTTTTTTTGAAATACACAATTTTTATGCTGGTCTGGTTTTTCCTGATTTCAGCGTGGTTGTGAAGATCAAGATACTGTTAGTCCTTTGGAGCCACTGGAAAAGGAAGGATTTGATTTCTGCAGTGACTTCAGTGATGAGGAGTCTGTGAGAAATTGTAAGGTGAAAGGAGAAAGAAGCAGACTGTGCAATGCAAAAAACATTAAAATTCTCCAGGGACAACTAACTTTAATGCAGTGTGGGTTTCCTAAACTTCTGGAAAAGAGAAGTACAGCAGCTGATGGTTGCATTGGTGCTTCCAGTGATGAAAGTACTGATGGCCAGTCTTTGAGACAAAGATCTAAAGATCCAAGTAGCTGTTCCCTGAAAAATGAAGACCGCTGTAATATTTTACAGTATCAGAAAACTCCTGTGTCACAAGCCAGAATGAAAAAACAACAGGTGCGTATTGAAAATGCAGACTGTGATCCTTCTGTTTCACCACATTTTGAAGAAGAAGGAAAACATGTTGGGAAAAATTATAAAGATAGGTATATTTCAAATCAAGTTGGGATAGTTCAAGAGACTGAAGACAGTTCATCTGAAAATGATATTATTTTTTCTTCCCAAGTTCATACCGATCGGGAAATTGTTAAAAACTATAAAGACACAATAGTAAAGTGTGAATTTTTAGATACTGAAAAAAGTCCTATGCTTACACCTCTGCAAAAACATTTGAATTCTGAGCAGAGTAGTAGGAGTACTTCATCTTTCAGCAAAATAAAATCAAGGACTGTGAAAGAAGCAAGTGACATTAGTGATGAGTCTGATGATATTGAGATGTCAAGAAGAGGAATACATACATTTACCAAACATGTGAAAAAACGCCGCTTCAGTAACAAGGTACTCGACAATCCTTCCAGAATGACTTTGCATAGTAATAAATCAAGGATAGTGAAGACCAATGCTGACTCTCAGAATATAGAAGAGTTTTCGTCACCAGAGGACAATTTCTCAGCTGGGAAGGTTGATGTTAAAGAAAAACAAAGGCTAAAAGGTGATAAGCGTGGAATTCAGTTTAAGTCGAAATTATCAAAATACTCCCATCCTCCCTCTGTGGTGCTGAGAAAACGAAGTCATTCAAATAGGACACATACTTCTTTGAGAAAGGAAACAACGGCAAGCCAAAGACAAGGAGCAGATTCGTTGGACAGACTACTTGGTAACTTTATATATGCTTTTTTATCAATTTTTAATAAATAAATAAATAAAATACAGTGTTTGAAAGATGGGTATCCTGCCCCCCAAAAAATCCCTCATAGTACATAATATACATTTTAAAGCCAATTGCAGATTTTGGCTGGCATTGTCCTGTATAGTTCCAACTAGAGAAGGCCCATTAAAATTGCTGCAAGGGCTTAAAATAAGGAGTTTATCACATTGTAAATTACCACAACTTACCTCCTCTGAATTGAATTCTATCGCACACATTTTGTCGCTGATGCCGCGTTCCAGCTGCATCCCGCCTAAAATCTGGCTAGAATCTGCCTTCAGCTGGCCAATTTGCAAAGTTGCGAAGCTCACAGCATGTGATAGAACCTGGTTACATCCCGGAAGAGACTTCAGTGTGGAAGAGGTAAGTTGCGGTTTTTTATAATGAGTTAGGCCTGTTCCGCATGGGCCAAAAGTACGTGCATGGCATGTACTAGGGTTAGAAAGGGGCGTCCTTTCCGGATGCCCCCAACCTTAGTATGTGCCGAGCACGTACAAAATGGCGGTGTCCATTCTACATGGGTGCCACCATCTTGCTGTAGCGGATGCTTAGCGTCCACACGTCGCTGCGCGGTAATGATGCCACAAGTGTGCCATTGCCACCTTGCGGTGTGTTATTACCGCACCGCAAAAAGAAGCTGCTTTTTGCGGCTTCTTTTTGTTGCGTGGAGGAGTCACGTGGTTTGGCCACTGAGGCTCCTCTGTGCAGCAAATGAGGGCGCTTTACAGACCGCCCTAAAAGGTGGTCTGGAAAGCACCATACATTCCTAAGTAGAATTTCTGAAACAGTTTTACAGCCTGTATTACAATCTAAACTTGTAGATTGTTAAAACAGTTTTAATAATCTGTTTCTTTGCAGGAGTTAATTTACAGGTGTGGTGATGTTGTTGTTTGCCTTCTTGTTGTTTCTGACTTATGGTGACCCTAAGGTGAACCTATCAGGGTTTTCTTAGCAAACTTCTTTTGTCATTGCCTTCCTCTAAGGCTGAGGGACTTGACTTGCCCAAGGTCATCCAGTGGGTTACGCCTCAGTTCATGAAGCAGATGTGTTGCTGGGTGTTACCACTTTAACAAAAACTCTGGTACCAGAAGGTGAAATAACATAGAAAGAACCAGAAGAAAGAAGTCATCATATTTCAATAAACTTTTTTTTTATTAAAAACTAACAATATGAACACATGAAATGAAACAACCAGATTAGGTAAGCCTTGCAGAGATAAACAAAGGCCCGATACAAACGGGCATGAAGTGCTGTGCTGGCACCAATTTTAGGATTAGGGAACCATGCGGCAACTGCATGATCCCTAATGCGGCCCTGTAACAATGGCGGTGCACCATGTACACAGGCGCCTGCATTTTTACGTAAGCACTGTGTGGTATCTGCACATCACTGCGCGGCACTTACGGTACAAATGTGCAAGTGGCACATCTGTGACATTGGCCCTGCGGCACAAAAAGAACCTGGTTTTGACAAGTTCTTTTTCCTGCGGGGGGAAGTCGCACAGTTTGGCATCTGCAGCTACCTTCCGGAGGGAATTAGGCTGCTGGCAGGCCGTCCTTTTCAGGCGGTCTGTCCCTCGCTGAAGACATTTTGAACATCATAGAGATGACTTGAAAGTTTCTTCCAAACTGCATCCTGGGATGATTTTTTAATTCCAAGTATCTTGTGACTGCCATATTGTGGTCAGACATAGATCTATTATTTTCTTTAAAAATTATACTGGGAGAACTGATGAGGTCAACTCGTCTGCTTTCCTTTTTGCTGGAGGCAGCTGCAGTTTACTTTGCCTTTTGTAGGCAGGGACACACAGCTTCAGTAGGATTCACTTCAGCCATATCCATTCCTTCCCAGATTACGCTATATTGCATTGTTTACTGTATACACACTGCTGCAACATCAGAAATGAAAGTCAGTTTCTCCAGCCCTCTTTTACCATTCTCTTAATGCCGCTGCTGCTGCTGCTGCTAAAAGACTTCCAGCTAGACTGGGCAAAAAAGAAAAGTAGGGTGTGGGTGTAAAAAGAGTTTGTAAAATGGAGCTTCTTTATCATAGGCTTTGTTTATTGAGATATGTCTGTACTTTCTTCATCTCCCTGTATCCTTTTGACAGTATAAAACTGACTGTATTGTTTGTACTTTATGACCATGAAAACCAACTTTGTGGTGATTTTTTAATAGTGCTTTCAAACAATTTTTTTCTTTTCTTGCTGAAGTAAAGATAACCTTCCTTAAAATGGTTAAAACTTTCCAGTCATAGGGTTTACATATGTATTCTGCTACCCAGATGTGCTTAGATGAATGAATGAATGAATGAATGAATGAATGAACAGTAATTAAAAAATTAAAACTGTGGACTGTGTGACTTAAATTTTCATTTTATGTTTATCTGTCAGTCATATGCAGTGTTAAATACATGAATTCTGTATTTCACCTTCCAATTATCAGATGATGTTGCTGAAGTCTCATACATTCATTCGAACCAAAATGTTGTTGGCTCAAGCAAAGCTGAAAATCACTTGAGTCGGTGGGCAGTGCGAGATGTATTTGAACTACAGCAATTTTCCCAACTCCCTGCAAATGTAGCAGTATGCAGAGCCAAGGTAAAGAGGAGGATTTGAGAAATGTTTTCTATTACTGTTGTTATTTTTTAACCTCAGTGTTTTACTTGTTTTTAAAACCAGGGGTTCCTTTATTGGCCACCGTGAGTGATCAAAGGCCTAGTTTCTTGGTGGAGGTGCCTCCAACAGAGTCCTGACAAAGCAGCATTGCTATTTATGTACTGAAGGAGTCAGGACCTGGGTAGACTGTCATGTTTTGAAAGATTGTTATTTTAACTGGAAAATGCTTATCTGTCAGGCATGCCAAAGATATGTTTGTAAATTGATATGCCTTTGTTTGCTTTTGTTAAAAAAACAAGGAATTTGAAGGAGGAACGGAACATGTTCATATGTTACAAACATTTTTGTTAGATAATACCATTGTCTGGAAGTAACAATTTGCCTGTAATTAGTTACTCGGGCAGGTAACAAGCATGTAATCAATTCATATTTCAAAAGTAACAAATTGAAAGGAAGTCACTGTATTGTTATAAAATGAATTTCTAGTTGTTTTCAAAAGTTATGTGTTGAGCACATTTTAAAGACACTTTTAGAAGCATTTTAAAATTGCTGTTTTTTAGTGATAATAATAATAGAATCATAGAGTTGGAAGAGACCACAAGGGCCATCCAGTCCAACCCCCTGCCATGCAGGAAATCTAAATCAAAGCATCCCCAACAGACGGCAATCCAGCCTCTGCTTGAAGGCCTCCAAGGAAGGAGACTCCACTACACTCCGAGGGAGTGTCTTCCACTGTCGAACAGCCCTTATTGTCAGGAAGTTCCTCCTAATAAAAACTTGTGTTACTTCTCTTACAGGCATAGCAGCCCCTTTAATGTGTAAACATGGCAAGGCTATGTAACAAGGTTTTCTAGCTGGATTTTAAAAAAGATTTTCTTCATTCTTTTCCTTCATGTGGACCAGAGGTGGGAATCATGTGACTTCCAAGGCCATTTCTGCATCCCACATTATTTCAGATAAATTTATTTGCAAGAAAAAGGGGTGGTGCCTTCAGATGTCTACCCAACAATGTTAACAACAAGAACATTTTAAAAAAATTGGAGTCATCTTTTGGTTCTTACTGGTTTTGCCAGAGTATATTGGAGGTAGGAGTATAGAAAGTGTCCCTGAACCCTCCATAGTGGCCTGTTCAGGCTTGATTCTCTTCTGCTCTGGTTCTCTCTCACCCTCCCTTTCTCCCCCCCCCCCCCCCCCCCCGAACACCTCCAAGTCAGCTTTCAAGTGCATAACCTGACTCACTTCTTCCATAGAACCAATCTGTCAGTTAAGCTGGCAACTATCACTTTTCTCAGGAAATGTATTGTAAACAGGGTTTGAGGTTTTTTTGGATAGCTTTGCTCCCTGAGCAGTTCAGATATTCATAGACATTCCATTAACCATTATCGGGATGTCTACAAACTTTTGAACAGACTAAAGAAGTGTTTTTAGAAGGAATTATTACAAAGACATTCAATTGGACCAATGTTTCTTATTAGAGAAATAAAACGATGGGGAAATTGTCACCTGATTTCTTTGCATCAGTCTGGTTAAGAGCTTGCCTATTCACAGTCTCTGTGTAGGGTTGCCAGCAGGAGAGTTCTTGTGTATTAAAAATTGGAAGGCTGTGAAAGAAAAAAAAATGTATTTTTTCTCTCTCCGGTGGAAAGATTCACCTGTTACCTCTAGCCTGAATCCTATTTTAAATCCCAGTTAGACACTGAATCAATTGGTGATTGATTGTCAACACTTTATATGTAGATCATATTGATTCAGTGAGATTACCAATGGGACTCAGGCCTCTATTAACAGGCATATATGTATACATGTTTCATAATAACAATCTAAAGAGAGGATGCTTTGATCCCCTTCCCCATGTGCCAGTATTTGAATATTCAGCTTACCCTAGAGTTCACCAATTTCCTGCAAATTCTGAGAAAGAAAAGTGATGAACAGCTGTACCTGTTAGTCATTATGTGTTTACAATGCCACTCATGGTATAAAAACCATTGAACGACTTTTTTCTGTTACAGAGCTATAGTAGTAGTAGGAATAGTAATAATAATCATAATTGTTGTTAATAAGTGATGCTATTTGCTAGGGGTCAGTTTGAGAAGAGGAAGAGGAGGGAGTGATAGATGACTGTACATGCCAAGATGTACAGTCCAGCTACTTATGGTCTTATAGGTGGCTGTGCTTCATTTGGAGCATGAGTGGGAATTATGCAGTCCTCCAGATACTATAGGCCCCAGTATCAGAGTTATAGTAAAAAAGAGAGAGAGATAAGATTAGCAGTGTTGTCAATTTCCGGGGAATTCCCAGGAATCTGGGGAATTTAATTAATTTCTTTCCAGGTATTTTGACTGAGTAGTCCAGTAAATTTTGAGGAATTCTGGGGATTTTGGATTTTGGTAAAACATTTCAGGGATATATCTTCGAGGCTTGTTGGCAACACTGAAGATTAGTCTGACATAATTCATTTTCGAGAAATCAATGCTGACTTTTAGTGGTTCCCTCTTAAGTGCTTACAGACTGTCTGTTTACTGATCTGCTCTAGAATCCTTCTGCATATTGATCTCAGGCTGGCTGGGTGGTAATTATTTGTGTCCTCTTTGTTTCGCTTTTTTTGAAGAGGGGAACAGCATTTGCCCTCCTGCAGTCTGTTGGGAACTCTACTGTTCTCCAGGAATTGTCAAAGATTATTGACAGTAGTTCTGAGATTACAGTTCTTTTAATACTCTTGGATGTAGTTCATCTGGCCCTGGAGACTTGAATTTGTTTAGAGTAGCCAGGTATTCCTGTACTACCTTGTTACCTTTCTGTGCTGCATTTCCCCTACTGCATCATCTTCTCTATTTCCCCCAGGCTGAGCACTGTTTTCCTTTTCAGAGAAGACTGAGCAAAAAAAAGTGTTGACTTGTTTTGCCTTTTCTCTGTTCCCTGTTAGCATTTTGCTGTCTTCTCTACATATTGACCCTGTTATTTCCTTCCTTTTGCTATAGTTATAACCAAAGAAAGCCCTTTTGATTGTTTTTAACCTGTCTAGCTAGCCTGAGCTCATTCTGTGCTTTAGCTTTTCTGACTTTTTCCCTACATGAGCTGGCTATTATTTTTTTTAATTCTTCTTGGGCGATTTCCCTCTTTTTCCATTTCTTGTACATATCTCTTTTCAGTCTTACTTCAGTTGAAAGTTGTTTAGACATCCATCCTGGTTTCTGTAGACATCAGAACTGTTTGAAGTTGTGCAATATTTCACTTTCAAGAAACTCCCTTACCTCATAGGCCCCCTTCTCTATTAGTATTCTTGATCATGGAATCACCCGGTGGCTCTGAAGCCGCAAGGGGCCTGGCCAGCTGGCTAGGCCCCGGAGAAGGCCGCTGCCACGGTGATGGGCTTCTCCCGGCGGCTCCGAAGCCATGAGGGGCCCGGCTGGCTGGCTAGGCCCCAAAAAAAGGCAAGGCCTCCTCTGGCGGCAGCGGAGGTGTGCGGGGCTGCTGCTGCCGCATCAACTAATTGGCAGCATGAGCTTTCCTAAAGTCCACTTCCTCAGATGCATCTCACAGGTACGATCTTGATATCTTTGAATTTTTTTTAACAATTAATGTTTTTGGTTTCTAGTTGATTGTGTCCTCCACTTTTCTTGAATGTCCTACATTTTCAGGCAAATTTTGTCCTACATTTTGTCCCACATTTACCCTACATTTTGTACTCCATTTTTTCTTTGTTTTGTCCCGGTAGCAAATTATGGCAACCCTACCTCCAGGATTTAACTCACGGATCTGTTCACAGCTGTACACATCCTACCATTCCATCTCTCTTCCTGTTTGGTCTATTTTTCTGAAATAGGTTATACCCCTCTAGTATTACATTCCAATCATGAGACTCATTCCACCAGGTTTCAGTGATGCCAATTATATCATGTTTGCTTTGCTCTGCTAAGAGTTCAAGTTCATCCTGTTTATTGTTCTCTGTATAAAATTTAGGTTTTTATCTCCAGCACTTGATGAACTCCTGCCCTCAAAAATACTGTCTCCTTCCTGCACATAACTCAGTGTAAAGCCACCTTGATCAGATTTTTTAAAGGCCCAAAGCAGATGGGCCAAAAGGGTCGTAATGGGACTGCGATGACTGTACCAGCCCATGTCTGAAGCGGGCTGCCGCTGCAGTCTTCAACCTGGCCATCGGCATGAGCAGTTTTTCGCTGCTCTTTTTTGTGTTGACTTTTCCAGGTTGGTGTGCTCTCTGCATGGCTTCTAGCTGCTTTTGGGGCCTGTGTCATATAAACACCATGCCCTCAAGTGGCTCAAAGCTGGTGCTTTTTGTTCATCTCCTTCAGGCTTCAGACTCTTAGCAAAAACATTCCTGCAAACTGCTATAAGGTGCAACCCATCCCTTGGATATATGGCTCAGGTCCAGGCTATTTGGCAGACTGTATCTCCTTGTATGAGCCGGCTCAGGCTCTGAAATGTTCAGGAAAAGCCCTTTCTCCATCCCACCAGCATCACAAACACAGTTGGTGGTGGACAAGAAAGAGGACCTTTTCCATGGCTGCCCCTAAACACTGAAACTCCCTTCTCAGAGAGACCAGAATGGCCCCTTCCTTGGTTGCCTTCTGCCGACAGGTTAAAACCTACCTGTTCAGATAGGCTTTTAAAACAGAAGGTTTTTAAAAAACAGTCTGGGTGTTGTATTCTTTTAAAGTATTTTAAACACTTTTATCTTTTTAACTGTATTTTATATGCAAATCAGTTTTAATATTGTAATAATTTAATTCTGTTTTAATGTAACACTTTTCTATGTTTTAAATTGTACTGTTTTAATCCTTTAAGCCACGCTGAGTCTCAGTTTTAGGGAACGGGAGAGATATAAACAAATATAATGATAATATAATAATTGCATATGGATAAGGTGCTAAAACTTTTTTTAAAATCTATTCCAAGATGCATCCCATTAATTATCAGTTAGCCTTTGAAGGTAGGTGAAAGTTATGTAATACTAGAACATTTGCTTGAGCAGAGATAGTTCATAATAAACTTGATAATACACTTTATGTAAAATTGAGGAGTTTTTGAGCCAAAGGAAGCTCAGCTCTTGTATATGCTAATTTGTTTTAATGTTTATAAATTGAAAGTGACGATGAATGAACAAGATGATACTGCCACCTGTTGTGGTTCAGAATGCAAATAGGAGGGCCCAAAATGGAAAGTAAATATGCATATAATTATAAATTTGATTGAATTGATCCAGATCTATTAAAACTTAGATTTGTATTAATCATGGCTCACTTGTCAAATTGATTTAATTGGATCTGCTCTGGATCAAACCTGGTATTCTTTTTTGAAGGAAGTGTATCACTTAAAATGTGCACTAAAGATTTGCTGAACTTGTACTACTATTTTGAGTACATTAAAGTAGTACTAACCGAAACCATCAAACAGTGATTGATCTTAATAGCGGGTGTTCTGGATTTATTTCTTTTAATGTTCTGTTACTTTAAGGGTAGCCTGTGTCCTTTCAGGAAAAAATACAACAACCTACAAACATTAAAGTAATTTCTGTCTTCTGGAGCCTGGGCAACATCCTCTTCTACTGTTTCCAATCTATTTTGAATTGGATGTCTGGATTCCTTCATTAATTCCCTAATTAATTTCTGTGTTAATTGGCAAAAACAATTTCTGTGAAACAGCCTAAATGAGAATTCAGAATTACAAGGCTATGGGATGGCCGTTTGGCTCATTTTAGAGACTCATGTTTCTGAATGCTATGCATAAAGAGATCCCCTTTAAATACAAACACACATACTCAACCAAATAAACTTTGGTAGTAGAAAGGAAACTCAATCATTATATGAACAGGGACAGGATATATTTAGGGAGTTTGAAGAAGTTGTATTATGCATTAGAGTTAATTTGCTGTTTTAATATGTGGAAATATATTGGTCACAAAACTTATACTGTACGTCTTGGTTATGTGAAGCCTCTTTTTTCATTCAACTGCTTGTTTTCAACTTAAGTTTACTTAAAGTTTTACTGAAAAGAAATATACAAAGACAGGCATTGAAGTGAGGATTAATCCCTATGGCAACCCAAATGTGGTGACTGAAAAGGGGGAGGATGTATTCTCCCCTCAGCTTCCTGCCAGCTGTCATATTCAACCTTTGCGGCGTGAATCCAGTCCAAAATATAGACTGTGACCAGCTCTAAGAAACTATATCTGTATTTTTATAAATTGGTACAAGTATCACACTATAAAAGAAGACTTAATCCCCCGAATTGGATGACAGACACTTGGCACTCCTGACAGTGTTTGACAGAGAAATAACAGGATGCTTTGTAGTAAAACCTGGATTAATGGTAAACCCCTCTTTATGTTATTGTAGTGTGGTGTAAATGAGAGGACTAAGCATTCTGTCAGCCTAGGGAAAAAAACATGCCCTTTCTATGCCCAGTTCAGGTTTAAGTGCTCTGTGGAATACTGTAAATACAAAGTAAAGTTATTAAGGACTCCTCTTTGTGGTACTTGTATTTCATACTACATTACACAGGTATTTTCCATAGGTTATATAAACAAAAGGATTTAGTTCAGCTGTATTAGATTTTGAGTGCAGGGCGTTTGTTTAGATTTTGGATTCAGCAAGGCTGCAGGCCTTCAAAGAGAAGTCCAATTGTGAGTTTTGGTACATACTGTAATAGTGAAATAAAATTTACTTCAACCAAAAAAAAAAAGGATTCATTTATCTATTTTCCCACCTTTCCCCTAGTATGGAATCCAGGGTGGCTCATCATACAAGTTAAAACCAAATACAGTCGCCTCTCCTTATCCATGGATTTTTTCTCCACAGATTCAAGCATCCACGCTTGAAAATATTCAAAAAAGTATAAAGTCCAAACAGCAAATTTTGATTTTACCATTTTATATAAGGGGCATCATTTTGCAGTGTCATTGTATTTAATAGGACTTGAACATCCATGGATTTTGTTATCCACTGGGGATCCTGGAACCAGTGGATAACAAGGATCCAGTGTACAGTTAAAACAATAGATAATACACAAGTTAAAAGCAATTAAATAAGCAACAGTATGTAAAACAGTTTAAAAGGCAGTAAAAAATCAGATCCCATGTATGTTCCTTTGTTATTGCTGTTGAACAGTGCAATCTAATAATCTGTGTGAATTCTTAATAGTGCATTAATTCTACTGTTTTTGTGTTGGTAGATGTGCAGCTGGTCATGCTTGCCACAGATGCTATTCTGGTTACTTTTAATATATTGATATGTGCTTTGGCTTTAATGTTGGATGATTTTTAATAGGATTCAGATTTGGAGAGTAAAACTTTACTGAACATTACTGATGAATATCACTGTGGTGCATTCAAATGTGACAAAACTACAACTTTATTCTTAAGTATGAGAAGGGAAAGAATCTGGTTCACTTCAGGTTTCATACTCCTAGTGTCTTGGATCACTGAAGAAATAATCCAGTTTGAAAATGCTTTAACTGCCCTGGCTCAATGATAGGGAATTCTGGGAACTGTAGTTTTGTGAGACATTTAGCCTTTTCTGTCAGAGAGCTCTAGTGCCACAGTAAACTACAATTCCCAGGATTCCCTAGCACTGAGCCAGGGCAATTAAAGTGGTCTCAAACTGAATTATTTCCGCAGTGTATTTTGGACCTACAAAGCAAAAACTGATACTTTGGCTGAAGTTTTAGCACTAATCTGTCTACCATGGAAGATAATGGAATCTGATAAAAATGGCATCTGCTTATAGCTAACCAGAGATTGCTTTCAAATGGGGAGCAGCATCCATCTACTGACAGAGCTGCTTCTGTCCATAAAACTGGGGAAAGGTTATCCCTCTCACCATTACAGCCCCCATTTTTGCCAAAAGCCTGTGCCTGAAGACTGAGAAACCTCCTGGAGCTGGTTTTCAAGGGCTACAACAGGAAAAAGTTGGGAAGAAACTTCCATGATGCACAATATAGAAATTAGGCCAGGGAGGGCTCGTGGGAACATGGGTGCCAGCTTGCACAGGGTTTGATTTGTCCATTGTTGCCATCCACTTTGATTTGAGTCCCTGCCCCGGTGTTTGGACTTGGGTGCTTCCATAGGCTGTGGAGGGCCCAGTTTTATAAAATACTAACAAAATATTAACTAATCAGCATGTTTTTTCTTTCTTTCATATGATACTGTTTGCAAGCTATGTTGCTCATCTTCAACACTAAAACATTGTGGATATTAGTTTGGATGTGTGTTGCTTTGAATGTTACGCAGATTCAAATGAACCCAGCACTACAGCATCAACAGACATTGTTGGTGGGTCTCTTTAGCCCGTTGGCTTTCATCCAGAGACTCAGTTAAGATACTTCAAGGATAGATAGTTCATGATCGCTTGAAGCTTGTTCTGCCATTAGCTTGCAGAATACTTTGTTTACAGCAAGTTTTTTTTAGCCTCTAGGCAGAAATCTTTAAACAGTTAATTTTGAGGCCAGTTTCTTAAGGAGGAAAAAAAGGTTTTGTGAGTACATTTAGATGTGTTTTTATCCTTTTCAAATTGCAGATGCCATCTGTGATAATTTATTTACAGTGAAGTGAACACTATTAGGTTTAACAGCAATTTTGTTCCCTTACAAAGACAAGAAAGCTTGTGGCTTCCAGTCTATTTACAAAAGCTGGCAATTTTCCAAATAAGTTTTTTAAAAAGTTTGTTTAAGAGATGCACAAAAGAGATGCATTGGGCATTATTCATTGTGTAAAGCAAATGAATGTTAAGAGATTCAAAACTTAAGAAAGATGTTGATAGGATTTGTTCATTTGCTTTCCATGAATTTAAGTATAATATGTTAATACAGTTTTAATTCTTTTTTTGCTCATCTTATATTGTATAGATTAGAAACCAGATTCCAGTACTAAATAAAGCCTTAAATAGCTTAATCTAGAGGAAGAAAGGGTATGTAGTGGGAACTTGCAGTTGTATTCTTTAGCAGCCCATCTTCTTGTGGGGAAATAAGTGAATCTGCAGTTCACTCTCCTCTATCTCATCTTGAGAGTGGCTTTCCCATAAATGTAGTTACTGATCAGTTTAACATTAGTTTGGTTCTAAAAATCCCAAAGCTAGGTAGTTCTACAAAGTCATAAGCTATATCAAGTATGTGTTTCAGTTAGCTCTTTGTTAGTGCCATCTTGCTGTTTTTTTGTTACTATCAGCCCATTTCAAAGAATGACATGAGTGAACCAAAGTGCATTTTGTGGTGATACATCTATTATTGGCTTGTGTCTGTCAGGCTAACCAAAAAAGGCACACAATTCTATTTGTAACAATCCATTTCTTCACATTGCAAAGATGTAGGAACCCCATCCCACCTTGAAATAAAAATCATGTAGGGGAAATGACATTGTTAGAGTCATGTGGTCTACATGTTGTCTTGTAATGGTTTGGATGCAAGGTCTGGGAACCATCAGATTAAGGTCATCAGTGCCCCTGCCCTGCCATGAGCTCCTTAGCAAATGCAATAAAATAAGAACAATAAAATTTTGTTGGTCAGTTTTAGAATATAAAAAGGCATTGAAAACTCAAATCTGTCTATTCAGTGCAGAGCTTGCAAGCTTCTGTGTAGGAAGAGATGATTGATTTTTTCAGGAAGTCTCTACATTGTCAGGGCTGGAGATAGGTTTGGACATTAGATCAAGCAAAGCATGACTATAGGAGGCAAACTGTGAGCCACATGATAAGCTAATCAGTGCCATGCTTGTCACTTTCCAGGGCCTCTACACCCCTTGCCCACAAATTTGGGAAGAACTGCTGCTGTTCTTTGTGGTCTCTGTGACTCAACACAATTGGATTGTTCTTTTAGTAGAAACTTTCTAGAGCTGAGTATAGCATTTTTGATAGGAATGCTTTTGCACTCCCTGCACATACCTTGACAGGGTTCCCACTGTTTCTCTCAGCCTTTTTCATATGCCACAGTAGCAGGCCCTCAGTTAGGCATCTCCTGTGTTTTTCACTTTCAGTGACCTTTTGATCCAACTGTTGAATAAATTGAGTTGTCAGAGTTGCAAATTATATCTTATGCTCCCCTGATGGGTTACCAGTGATTAAAATCTCATTTTCTAATAGGAACATCTAATAGATGTAGAGAATTTTTCCATAGTCAAATAACCCTTCCTTCCACCAAAAAACTGACATTAACTTTATCATTAACTTTTCAAAACCTCAACTAAGAATGAAATCAAATGTGGTATTTTTTCTTAGGATACAAGCTAGATGTCTGAAGTTACTGAAGTGTTTTATTTCTAATTTGGTTTAGAAATGCAGAGAGAACTCAGGAAAAGTTCCATCTAAGAGGATGAACACCCAGAAGGATAATTTAGAGGGTGAAATCATCAAGCCAACTCTTCTCTATATTAGACATCCTGTATGCCAGAAGCAGAAGAAGATCCACCGAATAGGCTTAAGAACTTTCCTGCTGGGAAGGACACCCCAAAAAATTCGCAGGTAAGGTCTCATTTCCCCCAGCTCTCATTTAGAGAGCTGTAAATGCTTTGGCTTGTAGTGAGACTTACTAATAATTTTATTTTTCAAGGACAATATAATTTCAAAGTCTTGCAAAAACTCTAGGGTTTGTTTTGTTTTTTGTTTTGCAGTGAGAACAGTAGAAAATTCATTGTAATGCTTAGTTTTCTATAAGAGAAGGCACTATTAGTGGATGTTGGTGCTTCAGAAATAAATATAAGTTGTGACCTTTAGAAAAGGAACTTCCAGCCTGTTGGCCTGTTATGACCAACAGGGGTTTCTGGTTTGTGTGTGCCATTGCTCAAACCCTGCGCAGCAGTATAGGGGGACATAGCTTATCTCTGATCTGCTGCAGATCAGAAGAAAGCCCTATGATCCCTAGTGTTTCTTCCTTTCCTCAGCCCCACTTAGACATCTGCTAATTCTCACTCCATATATGGTTAGAGTCTTTGTTGTAGAGTTTTAAGCATCACTTTGTTTGCATGAGAAATTAATGCTATGGTTCTGTGACTGCTGCAGTTCCTGGTGTCTCCTTTCCTGGGCACTGGAATATATATTGAGTGTTTCCAGTCTGTCAGTCATTGTTTTGTTTTCCAAATTTGTTGATATGTTTTAGTTAGAACTAGAGTAGATTATATCTGTAGCTTGGAGCAGTTCTGTTGGTATGACACCAGTTTATTTCTCTCAAGTGCTCTTAAGTACAGTCTGCTCTCGCTTTATACGGGGGATCCGTTCCGGACTACCCCACACACACACACACACCAGTAAAGCAAAAAGTGCGTATGTTCACGCCCCATTGGATAGAATGGGGCTTGGGATTGGCGCGTGTGCCATTGCTTTTAATGGCGGGCGGCTTCAGCATAAAGTGAAAACTGCCTATAATGAGCCCGCATATGGCGCGGGCTCACTGTACAGCTCCCACTTCACTTTTTAAAATTTGAGGTTCAAACTCATATGGTTCTTTTTAAATGAATCTGTCATGAATTTATCCCTTTTATATAATTCTTCTGTGTATTGTTTCCATCACCTTTTTATTGTTTTCTTGGTCATGTAATATGTTTCCCTGCTGGTCATAGAGCATCCCCACTCTTGGCTTAAAATTTCCCTTGCTTTCTCACACCTTGCTGAAGAGGTCTCTTGGTCTTCCTTTTTTGTTAGTTTCTGTTTCGTTGCATTGATTACTATAGCAGTTCTCCTTATCACTGTGCAGAAGTTGCATTCAGGGTTCTGATCCTATTTCTATCACCATTCCTTTTTTGCTGCTTTTCTGTTCTTGACTGCTTGTAGGGTTTCATCTGTCATTCACTGAGGCTTTTCTGCCTTTTTGGATACATGCAGTGTATTTTTGCTTTCCTCACTAACCATATCCCTAGCTTTAGTCCAGAGTTCTGCTTCTTGGTCCATCAGACTTAATGATGCAAATCTGTTTTTGATGTTGTCTTTAAATTCTTCATTGATGTTTTCCAAGTTGTATTTTGATATGATGGCTGGTTTAACGTTTTTGTTTAGCTTTACTCTGACTTTTGCTATTAGTAGTTCATTAGTAGTCTACGCCACAGTCTGCTCCTGGCCTTGTTTTGCAGAAGGAATTGAATTTCTCCATCTTCTGCTTCAAGTTATGTAATCTAGTTGATTCTGTATTGACCATCAGGTGATGTCCATGTATAGATTTGATTCTTGGGTTGAAGAAGGTGTTGAATTTCCTGTTTTTGCATTCAAGTTGCCTACAATTAGCAAGAAATTCTGTTTTGATGTGTGTTGTAAGAGCTAACAGTAAAGAAAGCTGATAGGAAGAAAATAAACTCATTTGAGAAGTGGTGCTGACAATACCATGAACCACTAAAAAGACCAATGGATGGGTCCTAGAGCAGATCTACAAAGCTTTATATTGCTTTGCTCCATGCTTTGTAATTTTTAGTTCTTATTATTAGTATGGAGTTTTAAAAGTTTCAGTTTAATCTGATATTTAAGTACAATTATATTTAATAGTATATATTATACTTATGCAGTATAATTAATTTGTATTTTTAAATATGTAATTTATTGGGTGTCTTCTGTAATTTCTTTTTTAATTATTTTGGAAGCTATCTTGCATCTCAGCCCTGGGAGAAAGGTGAATGCTACACAGATAAACAATGGCTGAGGAGACACTCACTAAGAGCTTTTTCAGATATAACAGACTCTTCTGGCATACCTATCCATATGATTTTTAAATTGTGAATTGTTTGGTAAGAGCCCTGGTGGCGCAGTGGTTAAATGCCTGTACTGCAGCCACTCACTCACAAACCACAAGGTTGTGAATTCAATACCAGCCACGGGCTCAGGGTCAACTCAGCATGTCATCCTTATAAGGTTACTAAAATTAGTACCCAGCTTGTTGAGGGCAATTGGCTTACACACTGTGAACTGCTTAAGGAGTGCCTAAGTGCACTGATAAGCGGTATAGAAATGTACATGCTATTGCTACTTGCTATAATATGTATGCTCTTTTAGATGATGATGATGATGATGATGATGATAACAACAATGATACACCAAACCATAATTTGCTGTAATATTAATTTAGCCTCTCATCATCTTTTGTGTTCTGTAGCAAACCATGGTTTATGCAGTTTCCCAGCTTCCCCAATTCATGAGAATGATAGAAATAGTGTTCAAAATGGCAGCTTTTGCAGGAGGAGCAGTGTCTTAAACCATGTGTTTTTGCCAGTTCAGAGTACAGGAAAAGCAGTTTGCTTTGACTATGATTTTCAAACTATGATATCACAAACTATGGACTGGCATATATCTGAACTCTCTCTGTGACCTCCCCTCACCCCCCAGACCATTCAAGGAAAGTTTAGTTTCTGTTTAATAAGTTACAAGCTTTCCTTGTAACTGCTTTATTCCTCCCAGAAGTTGAGTAATAAGAAGCAAAGAGTGAAAGATCAGGGGATGTGGAATGTGCTGTTGGAGTGTTCCCTCCCCTGAATGAGCCCACTTACCTACATACACTCAGAGTACTACAGATTTCTTTTACATTTAGCTACTTGTTTTAATAACAGAGTTTTGGCTATCCAGCTCCTAACCTGCTCCGGAAATAATTGTCATTCATTGATCTTATAAGATAGACATACCATTTCCTGGGTTTGTTTAGTTTTTATATCACTGTGACAATAAGAATGTTTTATTTTCTCTTAATAAATACAGGAAACAATTTGAAGAAATGGCATCTCATTTTCATAAGAATCCAGTGGAAGATTTTGCAAAGTATATTGCCAGAGCAACATCAGAAGAAAGGCAGAAAATGTTGAAAGCATTTTATGGTTCAAAATATCCAGAGTTGAAGGATCTATTAAAAATTGATGTTCCAGTTTGTGATTCAGAGGCAAGTGAGAAAACTGGTGTACACAGATCTCAGTCTAGAAAAAGTAAGTCCAGTTCTAAACATGATCCTTCAACAGATACGTGTAGCCAAATAAGACGGGATGCAGAAAAAAAGCAATTTCACTATGATCCCAGCATACAGGCTGCTGAGTGTCATAATGTGGAGGATAAACAATTGCCCACTGTCATTAACCAAGATAGCATTAGTGGGAGAAACAGTCAGGCATTCAAAGACTTTATGGCATCTGACTCATTAAGCAGTAAATCAGGAATAATTGAGAGGCTGTCTGCTAATACTAGTAAAGGACAGCCAAACTTGAAGGGGACAGAGTCGCCAAGAAAACCCTTTCTGTCTCAGTCAGAGAGCAGACATGCTCAAATATGCAAGAAAAACTCATTTGCAGACTTACTGGGAGACACCTCCATTTTGAACGACCTCTTCAAAGGTAATGAAAGCAGACCAACAGAACCACCCAGGAGGTCTCTTTCTGGGCCTACGGAAAAAGCAAAAACTCGAGCAAAAGACTTCTGGGATATGTTGAATGAACAGAATGAGGAGAGTCTCCAAAAACTCACAGATCTGGCTGTTGTAGAGAAACTGTGTCAAACACCTCTTGTCACTTTGTCTAAGAAGAAAGAAGAAGTTAAAGAATCACTTTGGAAGAAAAATGACAATTTTTTATGGAAAAGATATAACACAACTGACACTGATGATGACTCTTCACCTGGTACAAGATGTGATGTGTAAATATCCATAATGCTAGAGGTGCTGTGAAATACTACTTTTGAATTCTGGAACTAGCCCAGTGTGTTTCAAGCTTGCTGAGTTCTTTCCTTTCCCAAGGATAACTATCTTTTAGTGTTCCTTCAAAAAAAGAAGTTTGTTTTCTTCTTCATTGTAAAGGGGATTGATGGTACTGCAGAAGGAAAATATCCTTGGAAAAGAGATAAAGAAATTCTGAATGCATTGGATCAATAGCTAAAATAAAAGTGTGCCTTTGCAGCACCTCTGGATATTTTTCTGTTGTTTTTGGTGTTCTGGGCTCTGTTGCTTCTAGTCTAAATATGGACATTTTATATTTTTTAATCAAATCTGGAAATAATATTTTTTGCCCCCATATAGTCTTGACCTTCTTTTAATTAAGTTATTTGTGATCTTGAGAGGAAGCAGGCCATGAAGATCTCTATTTGCACAGGCTTTGCAGCCACATGGATAAACAACCCCTTTTTCATTATGATCTATTGGCTTCTGGATCTACAGGTTTTCCTGTCATATTTTCTTAAATTGTCGGGACAAAAATTACAAAAACATGGCGTTAGAGTGTAACTCAATCTGGTGAAAAAGATAAATACTTTCAGACTTCACAAAGGCTTCTACCACACTGTAGAAATAAAGAAGTTTGACAACACTTTAACTGCTATGGCTCAATGCTTTGGAACTCTGGGATCTGTAGTTTTGTGAGATATTTAGCCTGTCACAGAAGCCTGGTGCCTCACCAAACTACAAATTCCAAAATTTCATAGCATTGAGTCATGGCAGCAATGTCAAATTGCTTTATTTTTGCAGTGTAGCAGCAGCCAAAGTCAAGCAAAAGTAACTATAAATATTTCATAATCAAAAGCCTGTATCTGAACTTTGCTTTGCTTGGAATAGACTATCGCAATGGATGGGACCTAAGTTGGCTGTGAGAGATGTAAGTCCTGATGATTTCAGTGAATCTACTGTAAATATGACTATCTAGTCATTCTTTAAGTGTGTATAGTAAACCTATCTCCATCCTTTGTTTCATTACCCTCTTACTCATGGAGGGTAACAGACCAAAGCCAAGCATCTGCTCTAAGAGGCTGTCTGCATGAAGTGGAACCTCAATTCTCCTAAGGCTCCAACTCACATGGAGAGCCATCAATGAAAGTGGAGGCTTTCAGTTTCAAGCCCATCACCCTGCAAACATGGAAGATGACACAAGTGATTATGAAGGTTCTCCTTCTCCCATTGTACACCTAAGAAATGTCTGAATAGATTAGCATCTAGATACATTCCTCTAGTGTTGCTATGGTTATGACATCTTGAAAATATTTGTGTAATGGTAAATCTAGTTTAGCAACTACAGTACTAAGTTAACAGCATGATCAGGCATCACAAATTTATCAAGATGTGTCTACAGACACTGTCAAATTATCCTGGAGGAAGGATTGAGTAAGAGCAAATAGTTGTATTATCTAATTTGTAATATCTGAAAGACAGAGGAGCCATTCCCTTGGGATCATTTATGTAGCAAGGTGTGTAACATTAACAGCATGGGCCTGCAGGGTATCCATTACTGTCTCACAAATCATACTTGCTTAAACAAAAACTCACAAGTATCATTGTTTGAATTTAACCATGAGTCCCGCTACATTTTATTTGGATTAGAACTTTTCAGTTGTGGTGTTTTAAACATAGGTCATTAAAAAAACCCTATTACACAGAGTTCTATCTTCCTAAATTTAAAATAACCCCCCTTTAAAAGGATAATCTGAAATTACTGAAATCTGTTTTGATACATACTCGGGTATGCTAAAACTAGCTGTTCTGTACTGTGTAAGGCTGCTCAGGGGAAAATCAAGTGCAAGTAACATTTTAAAATGAATCAAATTTTTATCTTCCCTAACTAGAACTTTAAACAGCTATTTAATAGGTATATTGTTTCCATATAAAACATAGACCAGGACCAAACATTGTAGTAGTGTTCCTCCTCCTTCTCTCTCCAACTTGCTGTAGAGAAAATCGGTTCCAGAGGATTTTCCAGCCCTCGGGAGCACATAGGGATTGCATCTTTTGGTTCTGTTGAACCTGGCTATTATTGGAACACTGAGCAGGTAACAAACATTATGGAAGTAAGTGGATACAGATTACCAACCATGTAATGTTTGCAATCTGTGAACAATGTACGATAGCCACACTGAAAACTGCAGAGCGGTTTGGTTGGTGCATTTCAAATTTTCACTTCTCTGTGTGACTTACGAGTCAGTCTTGATCTGTTCTGTATGTGAGCCGCTGATATTTAGTTGTTGGTTTTGTTTGGGGGGGGGGGGGTGGTTTGGTTTGGTTTTTTTTAAACCCTATTATGGTAGTTGCTTAAATTGCCAAGTAATATTGTATAAGAAAATGATGGATCACTTATGGGCTCGTCTACATTTGCCAGTTTACTCTGTGATACTATTGGAATATTCTGGCCCCAAATTCTCCCTGAATCCCCCCTTTACCTTATGTGGGGTTTCAGTGAATAACAGATGGTTGCCTTCACTTGTTGTTCATGCAAGCCTGCATGTCACTCAGAGGTCAGAACTGGTTGCCAAATCTTGTCCTGACTTCAGAGCAAATTGTGCTTACAGAGTGGCTTGGCAGGGATGCTCACGGGGACCGTGTGGAAAAGCAGCTGCCTGTCATTGCTGCATTTTGTTCCAGGTTTTCTGGAAAACCCAGCACAAAAGATAAGTCTTTTTAATGTAGGACAGGGAGTGGAAGTGCCAAATCAGGTCTGGACACTGAGAGAACAGCCTGGACCTCATTCAGGGTTTGGGGCCTGTGTAATGTAAACAGCATGCAGTGAGCTTGCGGGGGGGGGGGGGTTCAAAATTTGTATGTCACCAAGTCCTGTGAAGCTGTATCCTGGATGAATTTGTAAGCAAACATTCTGATAATAAAAATATTTTAATACACAAGATTTCATAATTGTAGGTTGTCTTTTTAAAGTCTTTATCATTTCATTGGTTTTTATATGGTTCAGTTTCTACACTGTAGACTAGTAGAACTTTCCAAAACATGCTGCTTCTTTAGATAGCTGAAAGTGCAGTAATCTCTCTGAGGGATACCTACTTTGAATTATTCAGATGTTTTGTACCCACACAGTTTTCTTGCTACATTTTTACTTCATTTCACTTTGTTTTCAGTGGCAAAGAGAATTTGTTTATTTGTTTATGGTATTTCTGTATTGCCACTCATCCCACAAGAACTTCCCAGCTAATGAACAAATAAAAGGCAATTAAATAATACAGAGATAAAAACATTTTAAAAACACAATGAAATATTTTGATAAGTCCATACTCTAAAAACAATCCTAGAATCCAGCTTTAAAACAGTAATTTAAAACATTTTCAGCTGTGTTTTGGCTGCCTGGCGGAAACTTAAAGGAGACAGGGGCGGCCTAATTTCTTGGGTAAGGAGGTCCACAGTTGAAGCACCGCCCTTTCGTAACCCTAGTGCGTGACGAATACGCACTTAAGTGCCGGTCTGTAACCGGCCATTGATAATGCAGGGACCTTCAGGTGTGCATCTTTTGATGGCAGATACCTGGTTTGTCTGAAACAAGACTCTTCCTTAAGAGGAGTGTCAAGAGCAGCAAACACTAAAGTTTTGCCAAATTTTGCAACTAGTTTTGGGTAAGATAGTGAAGAACTAGGTTATTTAAACATTCATTTTTGGCCTTTCTCTCTAGCATAACAACAACACTCCCACTTCTGTGTAACTCAACAGAAGTGAGCCTTGCATGTTCCTAATTCACTAATTCAGCCACCCATGAAAAAGTATTGATTTTTGGAATATTTTGAATTTTGGAATTCTGGATAAGGGAGATCCCTCCTGTATCCCACTTTTCTCTGAAAATTGGGATTCAAAGCAGCTAACAATTTTTAAAAATACAATTAAAAATACAATTACTATAAAAACACACAGAAAAGTAAACATTAAAATTGAGTTTTATCTTTTAAAATTTCATTTCATTCTCTTAACTGGAAGCTTGAATTGTTTTAATACTGTGAATAGTTTAATTCCATTTTAACGTTCACTTTGTTCATGGGTGGCTGAGATAGTGACACCTTTGCTTTCTGACAGTTCAGTGAACACAAACTTTGTTTCATGCACAAAGTTATTTAAAAATATTGTATACAATTATTTTCAGCCTATGCATATCAGGTATATCTTAAGCATAAAGGAATTTTACGCTTAGACGGGCCCCAGCTCTTAGATATTTCATTAGGTAAGTATATGCAAATATAGGTATCCCAAAATCCCCAAAAAACCAAAATACTTGTGGTCCCAAGCATTATGGATTATGGATAAGGGAGACTCAACCTGTA